>NW_019397805.1:39833-47236 GCF_000591075.1 Eurytemora carolleeae | reverse complement strand
TGATTTTCTCATGGACGTCAATGAGTTCAAGGCAGCTAAGAGAGTAGACCCGAGAGTTAAAAAACCATGAAGGAAGGATTTTCCTTACTGGGAAATCAGAGAAGACTGTTATCGTGGATATGGTGGTCCCTCTTGGGCTAATCGGGTCATTCCTATACCATAAGTGCCCGACGAGCACCCTTACTGCATCTCTGCTTGTATCTGTCAAGAACCATAACAATAGGATGGAGGCGAAGTACATGAACCATCCTATGTATAGTGCAGAATTTGAAGATCTCTGCAGGTCTACAAAAGACAAGACTCTGGAGATAACTGAAGAAATCCAGAAGTTGGTAGGAGTAAACGACATGACCCTGGCCATCAGCAGAGATAACTATGTGGAGATGATGGTAATGTTCAGGATGGACAGGAATGAGACTGCTAGGAAATTCGACAAGGCTGCAGAATCCTTGGGAGAAACTGTTCACAGACGGGGCTCAGGAACCAAGAGGAGGCGCAAATCAGAATCTCCTCCAAGACATCTCACTAAGAGGTCGACCAGGAGAGAATACACTCCCGAGCTCTTCAGCGAACCCTCTGAATCTGACGATGACACCATTCTTCAGGACAAACCAGAGCAGGAAGAGATGCCTGATGACCCTGGTGCAGGCCCTTCTGATGGTCCTCCTCCTACAGCATAAGTCTAGTGTAAAAGACAAGTACCTGTTATTGAAAATACGGCTGTAAGCTTATTGATCTCACATTAGACTGAAAAAATTTAGACACGACTACTAGTCCATATTGTTGCCAATTTAGCTGTTATATAAATCATTGTATGTATGTGTCTATATTGATTATGCTCGAATATTTTGTTAAATAGAGGCGCATTCTATAATAAAAAAATAAAAAAAAAATAAAACACATTTGTTTAGGCAGGAGGTTGAGTACTTGAGGCACTTAATCTCGGAGCAGGGAATTACACTGTTGCCGTCTTATGTCAATAAAAATTACTGAGTGGCCCCTGCCTACCACAGGAAAAGAGCTTGCAGCATTTTTGGGTTTTTGTGGTTATTATAGGGAATTTTTGCCCCGTTTTGCCTCAATTACTGCAAATCTAAATGAGGTCAAAAACAAAAGGGTTCCAACTTGGTCTCAATCAATGATAGAAAATTTTAACACTCTTAAACAAATGTTCGTTGAAGCACCGTGCAGAGCCCCCCCAGAATTTGCTCCGGGGGCTGAACCGTTCATCCTAACCATTGATTTTAGTATGAATGCAGTGGGAGCTGTACTGTCACAGGAACAGAAAGGAGCTGAAAGATTTTTAGGTGTATAGGGTCAAAAGTAATTATCATAGTAGTAAAGGAGAGATGTTAGCTCTCACTTATGGATTGTCTAAATATTCTCATATTTTAAGGTTGAATGAGTTTGTAGTCATCACCGACAGCAACACAGTCCTGCATTGGTCTACAATGAAAGATCCGGGTAGGACTGTATGCAGATGGTTGGACTTCAATCAACATTTCAACTTCACGGTACAACACCGTGCAGGTAAGTATAACACAAAGGCAGATCTCATTAGTCGAGCAAAACACATGGATGAACCCTCACCCTCGTGCATTGACTCAATAACACAAGGTAAGGAAGAGCTGTACCCTCTACCATGGGATAAGGTAAGTAATATTTCAGAATATATACCCTCCCTGAGCAGGGGCGGACAGACTGCGAATATTCAGGTAAATATTATTTCAAAATATATACCCCTTTCCTGCACAGGTAAAATATGTACACAGATAGAGCTCCCTTTGCATTTATCAGGTAATAATGGCATGGAAGGGAGGGGACCCCCCCTCATAGGAGCTGTACAAGGTAAAATTGCCATAGATCAATATGATCTTGAAAAAGCACAGATAGAGGATACGACATTTAAAACTTTCAAACTTTTATACTTATAAAAATTTGTGATGGAAAGGTAGGTCGCGAATGCGACGATATTACAACGTGGTAATCTATACTCAAATGACGGTCGTAAATAAGACGTTAATACCACGTTGAAATGGTCTAAGCAAATGACGTCATTTTCATTAAATTTGCAACGTTAATACGATGTCGATATGTAGTTGTCCACGGTCGAAAAAATGTTGAAATTATTTCGACCAGATTTCATGTCGACTCCACGTCGGAAAAACGCCTAAATGGCGACCTTCTGGTCGCGCGACGATATCTGGTTTACTGGGATGGTTCGAATCAAGGAGCTGAATGTGCACAAACCTCGAATATATGACGCCCACATCAGCAAGCTGAGATTGGCCAAGAAAATGGGAGAACGAGATCCAAATCCAATTTTTATTCTACCAAGGTTACCAAAAGAAGACATGTTACAGCTGGCCCACGAATTATCTGAAATTAATTTTCCTTGTAAGGTAAATGATGATTTAGTTGATGAATTCTACGAAGACATCAACCACGGGAGCCAACACCATGATGATGATTCATCAACTGGACAAATTAGAAGTATCACAAGAAAAAATAGTGCCAGCAACAAAACAGAGCCAATCAGAAGCAATACGCTGAGCAACAGCAGCAACAGTACTGAGCTGAGAAGCCAATCCTCAGAAGAAGACCTCCAAGAAGGAGAATCTGAAGACGATCATGATCTATATCAATCGTTTAGAGACTCAGATCAGTCTATCAATCAATCAATCAATCAATCAATCCTGAGATCAGTCTATCAATCAATCAACCAACAAAACACCGGAGCAACAGATGGAACACAGTGGAGAAGAAGATCTTACAAGGACACTACAGGATGATGATGAAACAATTACTGAGGATCAGTTGTCCTCCGCAGCCTCAGAAGAAGAAGCACAGGGAATTACTGAGGATCAGTTGACCTCTGCAGCCTCAGAAGAAGAATCACAGGGAATTGAACCTGAGAAACAGAAGGAAGCAAGACCAGAACCAAGGATTACAGAAAACACAGCTCCGTCGACGGAGACAGGATCATCAGGATCAGGAACCAGAAGATCAGGAAGAATAACAAAACCAGTGGAAAAATATGATCCCTCCCCAAGACCAAGAACACCAAGGAGCAGAACACGTCCAGAAGTACCCAAGTCATTAGGACGATCAGGTTCTTCAATAGTGAAAACAATCAAGCCTGCACTCAATGAAGCCTGGGAAAACACTCCTCAAAGAATGGGACCCCCATCAATCAGGAGAAGGAGCAGGTTGAGGGAGACCAGAGCAGCTTCGTTGGAGAAGCTGAACCAGCCAGGGAGTATCAAAATTAATAAGTCACTTTGTGTTGACAGAAAGACAAGATAGTCAGTAGGAAATAGGTCAGCTAGTAGACAAGGAAGTAAGGAGATAGAAGGAGAAAGTAGTAGTTGGACGGACAGTGAAGACGACATTGATAAAAGAAAAGAGGGGGGGATTCATGTCATGGGGAAAAGAAAGGTTTTAATTGCAAAAGTAGAAAAAACAGTAGTGATTCAGCCCAGGCAAGGAAAATGGATACCAGTTAGTGTTGATAATTTAAATAGAAAAAATAGCGATGAGTTTTTAATTCCAGTGTTATTAAATACAATCATTGAACGAAACCTAGTGGTATCCAAATTCTCACCCCAGGCAGGTGCACTACGTTCTCCATCCATGTATATGATAAACAATAACAATATCTTTATGCAGGTCAGAAAGGGCGAGACGTTGGCCAGGCTGGTGAGCTTAGAGATGCAAGGCGGAAACAAGGTGGAGAACAGGCCAGAACGGACAAGAGAGCGGGAAATGCAACACTCCCTCTGATGTTCCTTGGTCTAGTGGCAGCGTTGGTGGTACCCACAAAGGGTGAGGAGAACTTCGGAGTAGTCGGATATGACTGCTCAGACCCCTCCAATATCTGGGTATATGATGCAGGAGCATGTTGTCAACACGACCAAGAAGTACAAGGAGAACCAGAAGTAGTGAAAATTCTACAAATAGTGAACACTGAAAAGTTAAATGGATTCAAGTGTAGAGTAAAGTCCCACAAAAAATATTATTATTGTGGCATGTTTAGTTACTCTAAGCCCATCATGTCGGCGGAAAGGGAAGAAACTTTAGTGATAAGTACCCAAGACTGCAGGACCATGGCAAATACAAAAGTATTCGTGACGCCCCAAGCCAGGAAATCCGAGAGTATTGTAGTTCCGGGTCAATCTTTTATCATGGAGTTTGAGGTGGGTTTTCAAACCGCCTCGAACTCCGCCCTCACGTGCCAGGGGATGGATGTACTGATGGACGGATCTATACAATCAGGCAACGTCATGCATACAGAGTATGAGGTAACAATAGAGGAAGAACTGTTCACCAAGAACCATGACCACGTGATCGCAAGATCGTCATCGGAGAAGTTAACATGTAACCCACATGGTCCAGGATTAGGTTGTGTTGGAGCTCTTCAGACCTATGCCTGGAATCCACCCAAGAGTAACTGCAGGTTCAGAGAAGTAAGAGAACTGACAGGAGTGTTTTCTACCTGGTCTTTCGCGGCGGAGCAGTCTCAGATTTATTACGAACTCAAGGGAGTTCAAAACCTACCTAATGAATGTGGAAACCACAAAGTTCAGATCACCAATGTACAAGACATTTATCTATTAAGGACAGCAGAAAACACAGAGGTCAAGCTTCATCCAATTAGTCCTGAAGAGCTAAGCAATGCTGCCGAGTTGAGATCACTGGCCTTGTTTCTGCGATACAAGATGGAAATCGGAGAAGGAAGAAGAACTGAGCTGGGAATCCAAATGCCCTGTGAAGCCAATGTCAAGGAACCCTCCGAAGCTCCGCCTCATCATTTAGGGGGAGGGGTATTTGTTTTTAAACGCGGAGAAATAGTGTACCAATACAGCTGTTCTCAAGTAACAGTCAAGTTAATGGAAAAGGAACATTGTTACCGCGATATCCCGATCCATCAAGAGAAGGAGTACAGGTTCATTTCTATTTCCAATAGAATGCTGGTCACCTCATCTGCTCAGGAACCCTGCATGCCGCATTTCTCAAAAGCAATGAAAGGAATCAAAAATTGGATTAAGATAAGTCCCAAGCTCAGGTCCATTCCTCCGCCACGGTCAGAGACGAAGGAGACTGCCCAAACTCATATCATGAAGACGAATTGGGTCTGTACACCCAGGCGGAGGAACGAGATTTTGACCACGTTGCCGGATTAGCCTTTTATACAGCTCAGGTTCAACAGCGAATCATACATGCTGTCTGTAAGAATGATGAGAGCTGTGATCTGAATCTGTTACCAGGAAGTCCATCATACTCTTTGACGAAACTAGAAGCTGAAGATTTTATAACGTTGGGCAGATGGAATTTTTTCCTCAAGAAAGCATGGGAACCAGTGTGGTATGCAATCCGAGTATATGCAACCATAGGAGGATGTATAACCACAACACAGTGGGCGTTCTGGGTCTTAGGAGTCCTGAAAAGGGGACTGGGTGTCTGCTGCAAGTCTCCTGTGGCGTAGAACAAGTTCAGCGACGCCGTCCTCTTGGAGCTCATGGGGGACTCACACCATGCTTCCTCCGCCCCAGCAAGGAAAGGCGGAGTTCGTTTTAACCGAAGGAAAGGTTCTGATGGAGAGGTAGAGTTGGGAATCCCTTCCTAACTCATGACGATCGATTCTATCATCATACTCCATGATGATAGAATCAAGACTGGATGTAAACCCATCCAGAAATGTATATACGTTGAAGATTGTATCCTAGTTCATTCAACCCAAGCCAAACTTTATCATGAGTTTAGAACTGGACAAACAAATAATAATGATTTAACCCGTTACTCTGCATCTGTTACCAACGAGGAGAGGAATTTTCCAGAGAGACGAGATTCAAACCCTGGTGACCCTTATCTGGGGAACACGGATAACGGTGCTTTCGTCGGCAGAGAAAGCAAACTGAACGTCCATTTTGTACCCCAGAAGAGAGGTAGTCTTGATTAAGTATCAGAGGAGAGCGGTCGATAACATCTCCAGTAGCTCCGGGAGGAGAATTTAAAATGTACAAAAGACACCCAAAAAAAATCTCTAGATTTTTGACATTGAGTTTTAAATTGTTTTTTTTCAGGTCCCTGTTGAAGATCGTAAATTTCTGCGGGATCAGAAGAACAAAGTTGGGCCAAAAAGCTCATTTCAGCTCGGCACAGTAGATCACAGTGCCAAGGTTTCCAAAGTACTGGGTTGGTATCACTACAGGAAAGATGAGAGGTACTTTTGCAAAGAGAAAAATCGGACCTGTGATGCATGCCAGATGGCTTACCCAGACCCTGGCTACAAGGATTCTCTGTCTCTATTCAAGAACAGAAACACCCTCTGAAAATCTCAAGAACCTGACTCAATACATTGTCCAGGTGTACACATTAACTTGGTTTCTTATCAAGAGAAGTTCTAGTTTTCATACTTCTCCTTCCATACTGTTTGAGATGATACAGCAGATTAAAAAACAAGAAGAAGTGATAAGGCAGATCTGTTTAAAAAATTTGTCAAAAAATTCTTACTGCCTTCTTCCAGAAAACTTTGTCTATTGTCTACTGAAATCTGATGATATTGAAACTAGGGAAGAGGGGTTGAAAGTACCCAGTAAACCAGATATCGTCGCGCGACCAGAAGGTCGCCATTTAGGCGTTTTTCCGACGTGGAGTCGACATGAAATCTGGTCGAAATAATTTCAACATTTTTTCGACCATGGACAACTACATATCGACATCGTATTAACGTTGCAAATTTAATGAAAATGACGTCATTTGCTTAGACCATTTCAACGTGGTATTAACGTCTTATTTACGACCGTCATTTGAGTATAGATTACCACGTTGTAATATCGTCGCATTCGCGACCTACCTTTCCATCACAAATTTTTATAAGTATAAAAGTTTGAAAGTTTTAAATGTCGTCTTTCAAGCCTCTTTATTATTCAAATTCCAAACCAAACCCTGTACAAGAGTGCGCGGCATCCTTGGCCGGCAATTGTTTATAATTAACCACATAAAACACTTGTAACGTTTTTTTCATTTAGAATCATCCATAATTTACGTTAGTTAGTCTGAAATGTATAGTTTAATAAGACTTAAGTTTTCTTAAAGCTCAATTCTGTATAAGTTTTATTTAAAATAGTGTTTTAAAGATAAAATGGCACCTGATAGAAAAAATTACTTTCGGGCCAGGCGGATGATGCTTAAATCGGGTAAATTTGTATTTGTAAAATCCGTTTCGTACAAATAACGAGAACTTTCATAATTAGTTATAAAATTTTCAACATTTTCTGGTAATTTCCTTGTGTACAATTTTTTCAAAATGACAATTGATTGGTAATTGTGTAATTGGTATATTCCTAGAGAACGATTTTTGGACCCCCCCAGCCCCCCCCCTCCTATCAATTTTGTACATG
>NW_019397805.1:26914-39452 GCF_000591075.1 Eurytemora carolleeae | reverse complement strand
GTCGTTTTAAGTGCATTGCATATAAACAAATAACAAATAATATGAAACATTAACTATATTCGAATGCGTCGAAAAATAATCGATGTCGAAAGATTTTAATATTTCAATGATTTCCTGGCTACAAGGATTCTCTGTCTCTATACAAAAACAGAAATACTCTCTAATCTCAAGAACCTGACTCAATACATTGTCCAGGTGTACACATTAACTTGGTTTCTTATCAAGAGAAGTTCTAGTTTTCATACTTCTCCTTCCATAGTGTTCGAGATGATACAGCAGGTTAAAAAAAAAGAAGATAAGGCAGATCTGTTTAAAAAATTTGTCAAAAAATTCTTACTGCCTTCTTCCAGAAAACTTTGTCTATTGTCTACTGAAATTTAATGATATTGAAAATAGGGAAGAGGAGTTGAAAGTAGTAAAGAAAGTTAGGGCTGCAAAGAAAGCTATTCCAAGAATAACAAATCTGTATGATCTCCAGATAAACTTTGATGCTGACAGATGGCAAGATCTGATAAATCTGTCTATTGCAGCCGAACCTGCTGTCACACAAATATTTGAAGATCAAGTGATCATTGAACACCTGATGTCAGGAGAATCCCTTGATCTTCCTGATTTTCCATCCCATGCTCAATCAGTAGAACGTGCTGTCAAGCTAGTTTCGGAGGCTTCTAGTTCCGTCTATGGCTTGGAGGCCAGGCACAAATATATCCTGACTAAAGTAAAGAGCAGAAAGTTGAGGCTAGCTTTCAAATCTAAAAGTGAATACACTTTTAATTATCAATAAGTGTACTGATATACTGATTCCTGAATACATTTTTTATTAAAATATGTGTAAACTTTTTTTTAAATAAAGCAAAAAGGTTTATTTAAGAATCCACTTGACATCTTTAATCATAAAAATAACTTTTCAAACTCAGAATTATGACGAAAAATGTCAAAAATAATTTCAAAAAAAGTTAAAATCAAAGTTTCCAGCTAACTTTGTTGTTTTTTAATTATATATATTTTAAAATTTTGATTTTTTATAATAATCATGAAAAGCAAACTTATTTTTTTTGTGTTCTTCACTCTTCAGTTAAGATTTGAAAAGTGTGAAAGGCTTGCAAAATTTAAGGGGGGGGCTACGCCCCCCCCTTTACAAGTCTAGGGGGGGGCACTGCCCCCCATGCCCCCCCCTGTATACGCCCTTGCTTAGTCTGTTCCACTTTAGTATGTATTCACTTTGGGTTTAGGGAGGGGTTAAGGGGGAATACTGTATTTGAGAAGAAATCACCCAAGGTTATTTTTTAGGAAAAGACCGGCATTCTCTTTATTGGACAAGGTGAGTAATAAATTAAAGGCTATGCAAGGACATGAATACATTTATTGGAGTGGATCATTTTCTCAATTCACATTGTGTCAATTCACATTGTGTCAATTCATATTTTCTCAGTTCACATTTTCTCAGTTCACATTTTCTCAATTCACATTTTCTCAATTCACATTTTCTCAATTCACATTTTCTCAATTCACTTTGTGTCAATTTACATATTTTCAATTACTACATTTACTGGTATAAAACGCATATTAATATTTTTCATACCATTGCATTTGATCAACTGAAACAAGCACACATAAATTTTGTTGAGTTTTGATAATATTGACTTACAAAATTTTGATACAAGTCTACTCATAGTAGAGAGATTGAAGTTTGCATCAGCATATTCAGTCCCCTCCTCTGCAGCAGAAGGAATACTCATTTTTTATTGATTGCTTATTACTCCATCTGATAATAATTACTCCATCAGTGGGATGGTAATTATAACTCAGGACTCGCATGGGTGGTAATTAACACTCCAATGGAGTAATCAGTGTCCTGAGTGCTAAGTACTATCCATCTGATGGAATTTATTAGTATCCTGACTGCTAATTACCATCCCTCTGATGGAGTAATTAGTCTCCTGAGTGTCAATGATCATCCCTGTTGTCGAATAATTAGTGTCCTGAGTATTAATTACCATCCCTGCGGTGGAATAATTAGTGTCCTGAGTGTTAATTATCATCCCTGCGGCGGAACAATTAGTATCCTGTGTGTTAATTAACATCCTTCTGTTTGAGTAACTATTGTCCTGATTCTTAAATGCCATCCATACTGTGGAGTATTTAGTGTTTTGAGTTACCATTCATCAGGTTGAGTAATTAGTGTCATGCCAGTTAATTTCCATCCCTCTGTTGAAATAATTAGTGTCCTGAGTGTTCATAATAATCCCTCCTATGGAGTAATTAGTGTCCTTAGAGTTAATTACCATCTATTATGTGGAGAAATTAGTGTTCTGAGTGTTAATTATCATCTCTCCGATAAAGTATTTAGTGTCCTGAGTGTAAAACGTAAATTACCACCTCTCTGATGGAGTAATTAGCATTGAATAAAAAAACATTCCCTCTGGTGAAAACAGTTTACCTCCGGTGGCCTCCACTCTATCGGAGGTGACCCAATATGCTGCTACAAAGTACAATCTCTCAATTATGTATGTATAGAGTGGGCATTTTTCCTTGTTCGTTTTTCGTTTTTCGTTTTTTCCTTTTCTATTAAATATATCTTGCAAATACGAACCTGAAATGTTTAAGGACTTGATACTGTTCAGAGTTATGGATGCACTACTAACATTAAATTGCCATTTGAACTTGGAAGTTTTATGCTGGGAGGTAAGAATTAATTTGAATAAATCTCAAATATCTATATTTTCTCCTGGTTTTTCTTTGTTGCTCTCACATTTTCATATGCTTTTTCTTGTCAACAAATTTTTGTCTGTTTTTGATTTATTTATATTTAATTATTGTTTTTGTTTTGTTAAATTTCCCATGGTAACCAATCATTAAACAAGCAAACTGTTTTTATCTTTAATAATATTTACTTATTTACAATGTTTACCTTGAATAAAACTCCCAACTTTCCTTTTTAGGGTCTTATTATTTGAGTATATTTTAAAAAATGGAAATATGATAAATAATATGATAAATAAACTAATGTTTCATAACAAAAATATTAATATCCACAAAACTGGCTAAACCCATTTGTGAAACCCAGGTTTAAACTGGTTTTCATAACCATATCCTGTCTCAAGGAGATATTGAATAAAAGGAGGGGGCAATAGGGTTTCCGTACACTGTGATGTTTTTGGACTGCTGAAGAACTAGTTTTTGCGTAACTACGATAATAAAGATTGTAAACATCAATAACACAAATGATAAACAGACATCTAGGGGGGGGGGGTAGGATAACCTTGAATTTGATTGAAAATGTATCTGTAATAAGGTCCTTTTTGTATAAAACAAAAATCCTTAACTTTTTCAATCTTTTTAACAAGATAATACTACTTTCACAGTTTACTAACTCATGTTTGTTTACATTAGATCAGCTGCCTTTGTTATTGTTGTTACGCAAAAACTAGTTCTTCAGCAATCCAAAAACGTCACAGCAAAGTGTACGGAAACCCTATTGCCCTCTCCTTCTATTCAATATCTCCTTGCCTGTCTTAAATTTTGGGCTCTAATAGAAATATTATGAATATAATTTCAAATAAAATGTTTTCCAGATGATTTTTACTGGGGTAAATGAATATATTCTGATTATCTTTTCATTTACAAATGTTGTATCAATTGTAGCTTGCATTGATTTATAATGATTTAAATTTATAATTACTTTTCCCCAAAGACGGTAGAATAGTAGAAGATAGGGCATTAGAAATTTATCCGAATAGTGTGTGCGCTCTGTACACTTTGATATGACGTCATTGGCTGCAGTACTATTGGTTTTAAAATCAAACAATAAACATTAAAACGTCAGTAACTAAATAATTTAATCATTGTAGATGCTAAATATGGTGGGAAAATAACGACTAAATTTGTTCTAATCAGTTATAAAATAGGATGCTCTCCTGCTAAAATAAAGCTAAAATTGTGATTTTGTTACGCATCTCATTTGTACCCAGCTGGAAAATTTCTCTCGATCGGAATTCCGATTTCTGACTTGAGGAATTCCGTCGTAGGAATGAANTCATCCTTTTTGATTTCATATCGGAAGAAACAGTTTGTCTTTTCATCCTCAAAGTTCTTCAGACGGACTGATAAATTAGTTTTGATCCGACGATGGAGTCAAACTCCGACAGCAAACAATTGCGGACTAAAAAAAGACAGCTTTTAATCATCCGATGCCGGAGCTCCACAAAAAGACATTTGCGGATGAAAAAAAGAGTTCCGATCACAGTAGAAAATAAGAAAACGGTGGAAAGAAAAAATAATTTTCCAGCTGGGTATAAAAAATACTACATATTTTAAAACAAAACTTGTTAGATGTCATTAAGCATAGTTTTGTAAAAGTCTTAGGCCAGTAACGTGAGCACGGCCCAACAAACCTTGAAGTTTATCAAATCAGTCTCTCTCATAACCTGCTCCCGCCAACAACAAGCAACTCTCTCTCCCTCTCCCAAACCAGATCTAACCAGCTGACCCGGCTGTATCATGGCAGGAAATCCAGTTCAACAAACATGAATATTACATACAGGCTTCTAGAGTTGTATAAAGCTGGAGTGAGTTCTGGACTAGATTTGAAACTTCACCTGTGGTCTAGAGATGGACAAGAATTCTTCTCTTTTACGCGTTTTCCTGGACATAGGCACAAGGAAACCTATAGCTCTACCCAGAAAAGAAGATGGAGGAGAGAACAGTACTTAATACCTGAAACCGAGAAAACCAACCAAGTTAAGGATAAGGAACAGAGAACCACCCTGAATGATGTGAGGAACCCCCTGAAGGAGCAGAGACCCACCCTAGACGATGTGAGGAACCCCCTGAAGGAGCAAAGACCCACCCTAGATGATGTGAGGTCCCCCCTGAGGGAGCTGAGACCCACCCTGGATGAAGTGAGGTCCCCCCTGAAGGAGCTGAGACCCACCCTGGATGAATTGAGGTCCCCCCTGAAGGAGCAGAGACCGACCCTGGATGATGTGAGGTCCCCCCTGAAGGAAAAGAGACCCACCCTAGAAGATGTGAGGTCCCCACTGAGGGAGCTGAGACCCACCCTGGATGAAGTGAGGTCCCCTCTGAAGGAGAAGAGACCCACCCTGGATAATGTGAGGTCCCCCCTGAAGGAAAAGAGACCCACCCTGGATGATGTGAGGTACCCCCTGAAGGAGCTGAGACCCACCCTGGATGAATTGAGGTCCCCCCTGAAGGAGAAGAGACCGACCCTGGATGATGTGAGGTCCCCCCTGAAGGAAAAGAGACCCACCCTGGATGAGTGAGGTCCCCCCTGAAGGATCTGAGACCCACCCTGGATGAAGTGAGGTCCCCCCTGAAGAAGCAGAGACCCACCTTGGATGATGTAAGGTCCTCCCTGAAGGAGCAGAGACCCATCCTGGATGATGTGAGGTCCCCCCTGAAGGAGCAGAGACCCACACTGTATGAAGTGAGGTCCCCTTTGAAGTAGCAGAGACCCACCCTAGACGATGTGAGGTCCCCCCTGAAGGAGCAGAGACCCACCCTGGATGATATGAGGTCCCCCCTGAAGGAGCAGAGACCCACCCTGGATGAAGTGAGGTCCCCCCTGAAGGAGAAGAGAACCACCCTGAAGGGTGTTAGATCCTCATTGAAGGAGGAGAGGCGCCCATGGAAGGAAGGAGGACGCCGTAAACCTAAGAAGGATGTATGTCCCCCTAAGATAGGAACCATAGTGAAATATTTGGAACTTTTTCCCCAGCTGGATGGAGGTTGTACGCCAGACATACACGTTCCTACTCCTGGTACACTCGGTACACTCTTCCAGACTGAACCCGAATTTAAGCTTGACAAGGAAGAACAAGAATCTGATCCTAAACCACCCCTTCCTCCACCTAATTTAATCAATCCAATATTCAGGTATTGTCAGGATAAAACTGTTTTTTGTGTTCAACAAAATCTACAGTAAAAATTGGTGAATTTTTTGCTTGTTTCCCCCAAAAGGATAACTTGAGAGCTAGTTGTCAACTTATTCATTGGCATAGAAACGACAACATTCTATGGCTTCTAATTGAACCCAATTGAGGTGTCTGGTTTTGTTTATAAATTCCAATGCATTCTCTTTATATTACAAAGCTTTTTGCTTTTCCCATTCATGTATTTATCCTTGAAATAATCCTGTAATCAGTGAAATATTGTGTACATTTAAAAGGTCATAGTGTACATAGGTTATATGCAAGAGACATGAAGATTGCACAAAAAATATGTACTTTATGGGTTTTTTGTACAAAATTACAATTTGTATTCAGAATATTCTAGATATATAAATAAATTCTAATGACCATTATTCAAAGATGTGGGGCCGCCGCATTCATGCTCCAGTATTTGTTTGGACTCAAATTTGTGTATAAAATATATACCCATGTTTACCAAAGTAGCAAAGTTAAGGGTTTTCACAAAACTGTTCTCTCTTGGATGTCAAACTGATATATATAATACAAGGTAGAGGGAAAAAGAAAGATCAGAGCAAGAATTAATGAAAGTATAAGGAGAGAAGAATAAGAATGAAATCATGAATTATAAAAGTGTTGTGAGAAAGAACAATGAGAACAAGAATAAGAGAGGGAGTGTGTTATGGAAGAAAAGCATAAAAGAATGTATGATAGGGAAAGAGATGAAAAACATTAATATACAAAATGAAAAGAGGGTTAAGAGTTTTGAAATCAAAATAAGTTTATTTATATTCACAGGAGTCTCTGTTCTTAATGGAAAAATCTACATCTACAATTACAACAAGTAAGTTTATGGAACTTTTTTTACAAATAAGTTGCTCTAGAAATCAGCTAAGTGAACAGCAGCACTAAAATACTAATTTTTGATAACTCTGCATTTATTTTTATATACATAATCAAAATAATAAAGCTAACAATAATATATAATATTTATAACAAATATTAACAATAATGACAACTTAAAAGGCGAGTGGAAACATTAGGCACTTTTGTTCAAGCTGCTTTGGTTTGTACAGGAAAATTGTTCATATTTACAAATAGGGGAAATTATCAGGGGAAAAGTGATTGGAGAAATTTGAACCATCTTTTTAATTTGCACTGATTTTGACATCCTTTATGTTTAATTATATCCATTCTTAAATATCATAATAGTATCACATTACATTTAAGATTGATGGTTTGGAAATGACTAAAAGTACGGGGAACTGTAAACATAATTTCAAGTGACCTTGGCCATTTAAAGAGGGACATGCCCAATTCACATTGGTACTTTTAAAACCTTATCAAAGAGGACAGAATAGAACTGTTTTTTCCTCTTAAATATTGTGTAAAAACCCATAAAATTGGAATGTATGCTAGCGTATTTTGTGAACTCAATTCAGATGACATCACATTTATTCCTGGAAAATTCTAAATATTCTTTGTCCTTAGCGGGTTTTGAAATTTTGTAAATATCTATACTCTGCTATTTTTAGAAAGTAAATATTAATATTTCTTAAATTTAACAGCTTGCAAGTAAATTAAAAATGAAATGTCCGTAATCCTTTATTAGTCAAGTTTTAGAAGGATACCACTGGAAATTAGGGATACCCATTTTGAATGGAAGGTCGCTTGAAATTATGCTTACAGTCCCTTTAATATGGAACAAACAATTTATAAAACAAATATTTTAGGATACATACTATGAATGAAAAATTCAAAAACATTACATTTGCATAAAATTTGATATTATCATGATGTAAGGTTTTTGATTATGATATTTTTGATAATGTGATAATGTTTAAAAATAGGAAAATGATTTTATTTCCAATTAAGATGTTACTATGGAAGTCTTGAATCCTCAGAAACAGAACCCTGGGAAGCGTCTAACTGTTTATCAGTAGGAAAAAGTTATCCTAGCATGGTTTCCATTGGCCACCAATTCATTATTGTGTCGGGTGGTTGGTCAAAGTAAGTAAACATTTCTTTAGACTTTATGCATAGATTTATAATGATACAGATAGAACACTAAATGTCGTCTAGATTTAGGCGTTTTTCATTCCCAATAACCCTAAGACAGAGAGAGAGAGAGAGCATCCGCATTATTCCTTTGGGCTTCTACCTCAGGGTTATTGTGAACTAAAAACCCCTAATTTTGAAAACTCTTCTTATTTAAAAGGCTATTAAGAAGAACAAATATGTTTTGAATTTATAATATGTAACCGAATCAATTTGTTTTTCTTACACTTTTGAGTAAAATTAGAACTATGAAGAGAAACTAGTCAAAAATTTGTAACCATAATATATTGTAATTTGACCTCCTCCTCCTGGTTAGTTCGCAATCTGCTGCTTCAATGGAACGGTTTGATGCTAATACCAATAAGTGGACAACTCTGATCAACAATTTAACTTCCCCTAGATATTTACACTGTTCTGTAGCAATAAGGTAACCTATAGTTTGGGGATAAAAATTGTTAAAAAGGAAATTTTACTTTTTAAACAAAAACAGGTGTTACAGTTGATTTAGTTTTGGGTTTAGGTTTATTATTAATCGAACAATGGCTTTTATCTTTGTTTTCAGTTTTGAGCAATAAACTACAAACATTGAAAATCGTTGTTATTTTAACATATAAAGAAACCCAAATTGTCAAAAATTTCGGAATTGGATCGGAGTTAGGGGGATCGGAGTCAGGGGGATGTACATTCCTCAGCTTTGCCGCCAGACCCAAGCTGTTGCCCCTCTAAAAGAGACTTTTATATACTTTAGCTTTTTCTTTACTAAAATACTTTAAGAAATATGAGTCTTTAATGTTTACAGGCAGTATGGAGTACTGTTCATGCTAAATTAAGTGAAAAATAATTTAAATATAAAATAATTTTATAACCTGACTGACCACTGCATGTATTACTGCCTGTTTTAACTTAATCCCTAATTTTAAATATAGTGATACTGAAATGATAGTTCTGGGAGGATTTAACGAAGTAGTATATTTTTCAACTATGGAGAAGTATGATGTAGATGGGAAATTAGTTGCTACTCTACCCAGCATGAAAATAGCAAGGTATATCATTTAATCAATTGCATTTTTTTCTGCAAAAAATCAAGAATCAAATTTATTTAAAATTTTTTTTGCATTAGATTTTATACTTTGCTGCTTCGGAAATCAAAAAAAATATACTTTAACATCAATGCACCTTGTCTTTCTCTTTGAAGTAGAAAATTAATGAAAAACTCAATATCATGAATAAAGAATTTAATTAAGTTGAATTTGACTGACCTAAAACTTATCATTAATAATGCAAAAACAAAAGAGACAAAACAAATCAAAGCTTACTGTGAACCAAATTATGGTTAACACAGTGCACTGTAAAAAGTGCCTTTTATATTAGAACACTTGATGCAACTCCAGGGGTATATATTTGAACCCGGATAAGTTTACTTTTCAAGTCTATTTTACATTCAATACATTCAATATATTCATGAAATATAAATATTGTTTAGAGGCGGCCTAGGATGTACCTTGTACAAGGAAGAACTTTATGCAGCAGGAGGACTTGGTGGAAGGTACAGATTATTAAAATTTTTCATTTCTATAGTTGAAATAATATATTATGCATTATTCTCATACAATCTAATATTTAGTTATCGTCTTTTTGATGTTGAGGTCTACAACATGGTGACAAAAGAATGGAGAACCATCAACTCCATGAACACTGCAAGATTTAATCCCGGGCTTCATGTAGTAGATAACATACTGACTGTGTTTGGAGGGGGAACTACATATAGATCTCTTGAATATTTAAATGCAGCTGGGAATTGGGAAATGTCTGATGATACTCTTGAGAAAAATTTTCAAAAAGGAGATTCAGTTGCAATAAAATGTCCTGCCTAAAACTAATATTTCAAAAGTTTTTAAAACTTGATTTTTTTGATTGCTTGACACTTCCATAAATTATTTGCTAAAAATAACATTTATTTGCACCTTGCCCCTGCACAAGAATGTAAATTTAAAATACCTCTATACACATTCACATCATCAGGTTGCAAAGATATATATATTAGAAAATTTGAGTTTGTGACAAAGACTTAATACTTTGTTTCTATAATTAGATTCAAAGATTTGTTTGCTTTATATATCTATTTTATCAATTTTTAGAATTAAGGTTAATAAAAACAAATTTGGCCCATATAATTTTTATTTATTTTAATTTTCAAATAAAAAAACAGAACTGAAAATCACATAATTGATTATGATTTATTAACCAAACACATGTATATTTTAACCTCATGCACTTAAAAAAAGTTTTTTTTGTCTGTTGTTGTTATATTGCAACCTAATTTTTATTATACTTACTTGTTATAATAAATGACTAACAGAATTTTCTAAATTATATTGGCAGTGAAAGAGAAGAATAAAAGGGCTATTCAGGATGTCTCAATAAACATGGGAATTGAGAAACAACATTAAAGTTGTCCTCGATTTCTGATATTTAAGGCATGGCAAAGAAAGTATATAAACGAGATATCAGATATTAAAACCATTTTGATTTATTAAATAAATAGAATTTTGTAAAAATTTTGCAATATCTCTGTCAATTTTGAAGTTACAAGAAAGGTAGACCACATTTTGAAAATCTCAAGACCAGACGGTTTCGATGTTAGATTTTTAAACTGGAATACTGCAATAGTTATGTTCATGAAAAAATGCCACATGGATCGAAGACGATATTAAAGTCATCACTAAATTCCAATGTTTTTTGGGACACCATGTATGATATATCACATAGATCTTACCATAGACGAGATTTAACCCTATCTCTGCTGGGGTACTTGAAAACCAGGATNCCCTCTAAATCCCATGTTTGATGTCCAAATATGACAAATGATACATCATTGGAAAGCTCTTGTGCTCTACTTTTAGAATCTGCAAAAAAAATTGCGAATTTGCAAAAACTGAAATTTTTATCGCAAATTCCAGTTATATAGTAAAAATGTTTGCAAAAAATTTTTTTTTCAAAAAATGAAAAATTATACATTTTTGAAAAGCCCTTGACCACGTCATTTCAAATATGCAAAAAATTTTAAAAAATTTTAAATAACCTGATTTTTAATCAAGAAAAACTAAAAATGTGCAATTTTACTTTGACAGGTTGTTTGCAAAAAATTTGCAATTTTTTTTCGCAAAACTTGTGCAATTCGTTTCCTTATGTCGAAGGCTTTCCAAAAAGCTAAATTTTATCAAAATCTGACAAGTGAAAGTGGGTCAAAACAAAGATTTAGTTTGTTACAGGCAAAAGCAGTGAAAGAGGCAGTGTGCCTGAGGACTCAGGCAGTTAGTATTAAAGCCCGGTTTTAGGCCTTAAGGGAGGGCTTTGGGTATGTATGAAAAGTCGGAAAATACTTTTTGAGTTATGCAAAAAAACTACAGGGGGGGGTCAACTTGACCCCCCCCCCCCAGCGGGAATAGGGTTAAAAGCTTAAACCCGACTAAAACCCGGTCTTTGAGTCTGCTTAGACCCAAGTAAAGCTCAAGTCAAGACCCGGGTTTTGGATGGCCTTGAGTTTAGTAAGAACCAACCCTCTTGGGTTTTACTCTCTTTAAGGCTCGAGTCTTCAGCAGCTGATGATCGTAAATTTCGTAAAATCTTTCATATTTGTAAATTTTAAAACTCAGGAATTATTTGTAGTGTCAAATTTTATTGAATATATAAAATAAGCATACTATGAAAATAATGTATCAACATAAAGTTTGAATTTTCGAAATTTACATCTCCTTGTCACAGCTGATCTGACAGCATTCTGTCTGCTACAGAGAGAAAGCTTGCAACACAGTCTCTCATTGGTTGAATCAGAACCAATCCTGACTTGGGTTCTATCGAAGCCCGAGTTTGGGTTTTAGTCGGGTTTAAGCTTTTAAAATCTCATCTCAGGCTTCATTTGTTGCATCAAATGTATTGGGTCAACTTTACACTGTACACTCCAGAGTGGACAGTACAAGTATAATGATTCAAACAAACAATTATTTGTATACTCCAATATTTTTAAATATGTAATTTTTTAATTCTTTGACTTGTTGTTAAAATCTGAAACTGAATGTTTGCAATAAGTTATGTCTACAAGGTAAGGAGGTACAACAAATTATTGTATTTGTATACACACTTACTTACAGTAAATGTCAACCCGGCTTTAAGTGACTTTAATTGTTCCTTATTTTGATAATTGAAATATATTATTGTGGGGTCAAAAGTAGGAATATTAATATTAAAACTGAAAATACAGAAACAGGATTTTCAAATCCTTGTTTAAGTTTTTAACCTTTTATTCAGCAGTCAATCGTTTGATTATGTTTGTAGAAATGGTTTGATAAATCAAGATTATGTCTGTGTACAGAATAAAGAATATAGGAACTTATTACTCACAACAAGAATATAACAACTGATTACTCACAACAAGAATATAGAAACTGATTACTCACAACAAGACTATATAAACTGATTACTAACAACAAGAATATAGAAACTGATTACTCACAACAAGAATATAGAAACTGATTACTCACAACAAGACTATA
>NW_019397805.1:20230-26879 GCF_000591075.1 Eurytemora carolleeae | reverse complement strand
TTATTATTCACAACAAGAATAAAAGGAACTGATTACTCACAACAAGAATATAGGAACTTATTATTCACAACAAGAATAAAAGGAACTGATTACTCACAACAACAATATAGGAACTTATTATTCACAACAAGAATAAAAGGAACTGATTACTCACAACAAGAATATAGGAACTTATTATTCACAACAAGAATAAAAGGAACTGATTACTCACAACAACAATATAGGAACTTATTATTCACAACAAGAATAAAAGGAACTGATTACTTACAACAAAATAAAGGTTACTCACAACAAGAATATATGAATTTATTACTCACATTAAGAAAAAAGGAACTGATTACTCACAACAAGAATAACAGATTAATTACTCACAACAAGAATATAATAACTGATTACTCACATCGAGATTATAGAAACTGATTACTTACAACAAGAATAAAGGAACTGATTATTCACAACTAGAACAAAGACATTGATTACTCACAACAAAAATAAAGAAACTGATTACTCGCAACAAGAAAAAAGTAACTGATTACTTACAACTAGAATACAGATTACTCACAACAAGAACATAGAAACTAATAACTGACAAAAAGAATATAGTAAATGATTAATTAAAACAAGAAAAAAGAAAATGATTACTCACAACAAGAATAAAGTAACTGATTACTCACAACTAGAATAAGGGAACTGATTACTCACAACTAGAATACAAAAACTGATTATTCACAACAAAAATAAAGGAACTGATTACTCACAACTAAGATAAAGGAACTGATTACTCACAACTAAAATAAAGGAACTGATTACTCACAACTAGAATAAAGGATCTGATTACTCACAACTAAGATAAAGGAACTGATTACTCACAACTAGAATAAAGGAACTGATTACTCACAACTAAAATAAAGGAACTGATTACTCACAACAAGAATAAAGGAACTGATTACTCACAACAAGACTATAGAAACTGATTACTCACAACTAGAATAAAGGAACTGATTACTCACAAAAAAGATAAAGGAACTGATATCTCACAAAAACATTATAGAAACTGATTACAAACTGATGGATTACGTAAATTGTTTATGAAAATAAAATGTTAAAGAGCTAAATAATTCTTTTTACTGATATATACTAATGGTCGGTGTTTAAACATCAAACCAATAAGGACGACGTTTCTATTCACGTTTTGATTTCTAACAAATTAATCAGAAGAGAAGCTGTTAATTGACAGCCTTCCTTTGTTTATTTGTGTATCCATGCTGTTTGAAAGCTTGGTATCAATCAAAAGTAGCTATTTCATTGTATTGATTTATGGATCGTATAAATACAGCTTTATATTATATGATATATATATTTATATCATAAATACAGGGTGTCCCAATAAACATTGGAATTAAGCGACAATTTTTTCATCGTCTTTTACAAGTTGAGGTTCAAGCTACTGAAAAATATATTAAGTATATTTCTAACAACATCAAATGCACTTTGAATGCTTAAATGTCGCCTTCCTAAGAAAGAAGACGACAGTTATTTTATGGAATGCATATTGCATACAGGGTGTCCCACGAAACATGACAGTTGGTGAATAGTTTAGAATGCCTTTTTTCATTATTTGTCAAGTTGTTTGATACCAAATATCAATACATATAATATATGAGAGTCATGTTATATTAAAATTAATTTCAAAGTAAAATATAATGAATATAGCAAAAGATTTGTTTTACTAAAAATAACTATGTATTGAATGTCATGTTTTGTGGGACACCCTGTAGTTCACTGAGCCCGTTTTCTCCATCATAATGTTTAAACAGACGTCGTGAAGTTCAGGTCCTTTATGGGGACGATAGTTTGGCCGCTAGATGTCTCAAGCAAAATTCTTTTCTGATAGATACAGGGTGAGTCAAAAAAAAGTGTGATTAGCGGCGCCTGGTGTAAAGTTGTACTTTTTTGTGCAAATCTTCTGTATGTTGTTTTTTCAAAAATTTTTGGAAATTTTTTAGTTTTTTTTTGTACTCCTATGTTACAAAAAAAATCCGTGAACCTTTTTTCTCTCAAAATCAAATTAAGTTCAGAAAACCAAAAATGTCTATATATTATTTCTATACAATTTTTTCAAAATTTAAAAAAAATTGTAATAAGAAAATTTGCAATTTTCAGTTCTGGTCAAATTTTTTAGTAAAGGTACTTTAAATCCTCATACAGTTCCTTTCTTCTTAGTTTATTCTAAAGTCAAAAATATATGCTGTTCAGTTGAAACCAGACGATCCATTGAAAACAACTTTTCCTTGAAAATTAGGCCAGAACTGAAATTTGCGAATTTTCTTATTACAATTTTGCGAGTTTTCTGTGATTCAATATTTATAAAATTTTAGAAATTGATAGAAATAATATATATACACATTTTTAGCTTTTCTGAACTTTTGATTTTGAGAGAAAAAAAGGTTTGCGGATTTTTTTTGGGCCATAGCAGTACCAAAAAAAACATAAAATATCCGAAAAATATTAAAAAAAAAAAACATACAGGAGAGTTGCACAAAAAAGGTACAACTTTACACCAGACGCCGCTAATCACGTTTTTTTACTCACCCCGTAGATAATTCATACGAAAGACATCTAGCGGCCAAACTATCGTCCCCCAAAGTACGTGAACTACACGACCACTATCTATAGTGAGAACGGGCTCTGACAATAAACAAAAACTCGCGAATTTAAGTATAAATGGAATTTAATCTTCTTTTATGAATACTTTAATATTTTTCGTTAGTTACCGAGATTTTTAGAACTTTTATTGGCGAGACATTTTTTTCCGATTAGGTACACTTACACACGACACATATCATCATATGTCTGAATTCTGCATACCTTTATGATTGTTGTTATTATTATATTATTTATTAATTATTAAAATATATTAAAACAATTTATCAAAATTATTTTACCAATTGTTTTGATAAAACGTGTTGAGGCAGAGTAAAAATGTTGGATTCTGTATAGTTAAAACAAATACACCAAGCATACCATTTTCAGATTCTTATAGACTCAGTCAGAAGTCAAGTTGATGTAAATCCCGAAATTGCTGTTTTGTAATTCTTAATTTTTAATACCAAAAAATAGTTTCATGTTTATCCTGAAAAGTTAGCAAGATTTCAAATGAAGACGATAAAGTGTAGGTAAATGATGTTAAACATGATAAATCTTTTAAACAGCTAAAAGAATAAAAATATGAAACACAACTCCTTATATTTAATTGTGCATATCTATCGATCTATCTATCTACTCATGTATCTATCTATCTGTCTGTCTAATTATCTATCTATCTATCTATCTATCTATCTATCTATCTATCTATCTATCTATCTATCTATCTATCTATCTATCTATCTATCTATCCTATTTCAGTTAATATTGAACCAAATTGCACACAAAACTACGTTATCTCTGGTAAAGATTGAATTTCTCCTTCCTCCCTTAATAACCAGCCAAAATATTAGAGGGGGAAGTGAGGATACATGAGAGGGGGAAGTGAGGATACATGAGAGAGGAAGTGAGGATATAGGAGAGGGGAAGTGAGGATACAAGAGAGGGGAAGTGAGGATACTAGAGGGGGAAGTGAGGATACAAGAGAGGGGAAGTGAGGATACTAGAGGGGGAAGTGAGGATACTACAGGGGGAAAGTGAGGTTACTAGAGGAAAAGTTTGGATACTACATACAGTTAAACCCTAAATGAGCCATACATCGAAAGAATTTTTCAAATGTCGTCTTGACAATTTTTCAATGGGTTTTTTACTATTTTACGTAAATCTCGTGTTTTCGAAAATAAATAAATAGTCATGAATATGAATAGTTTTAAAGAACCATATAATCATTTAATTAAAAAACTATATATCTGCAACATTTCATTATCAGAAAGTGAAGAAGGCAACATTTAATGAATTCTTTCGATGTATGGCCAGGGAGTAAGGAATAGAAGGGAGATACAACTGACGCGGTTCGCCCTACCATATGATTATACATGCTTTGCAGACGGTACTCCATTTTATATCGAGCTGTTTGGTTTCTTTAGTAGGGCCCCACAGGAAAAATATGTTTTGGCTCAATTTCTTTGACCAGTTTCGCCAATACATATTTTTCCTGTGGGGCCCTACTGAAAATGGAGTTAAATGTATTCAATGACCTTTTCTGAATACATGTACGCGTAAATGTGCAGACAGTTAAGACAGTTAAGGAAAGCTTAAGTTTCCAAATCTAGTTGTTATAAATTGTTTTCTGACAACAATCATTTTCTCCACTTTTTAATGAACTTTTTGGAATTTTTTTTGCTGTAAAATGCTAGGAATTTATCCTCAGTAAAATCAGTGTAGCGAACAAGTTGGTTGCAAAAGTTTAATTTTCATTTAAAATTTAGATTTCAATATTTGTTGTAAAGTTTTAGTTTTTAATTCTACTATATAAAAATATGTTTTTTAATATGTGTATGTAATATTTTCTTCCAGAATGGGTAAAAAATGCTCAGTTAGCAATTGCCAGAAAAATGGGGAAAATACAGCGTTATTCTCTTTCCCAAAGGACGGTTTGCTTTCTGAGAAATGGCTTGATGCCAACCCAATGGGATGGACCACAGTTAAAACCAAATATGTGTCTGGATGTTTGTCCAACATTGGAATCAACATTTAAGTATGTTTTTGAACAATTCAACATAGAACCGGAACGAGAGTTGGATGAACTGACTAATATTGAAAATGACATTGTACAATATCTAGCTGGTTTTGTTTTAAAAAAAGTGGGAATCATGGAAAATTGTAATAAGTGCAGCAAAGCATTATTGACCCAAAATTCTAAAACAAGTACATGTAAATTCATATATTTCAAAACTAAAGGTTTTTTGTTCCATCCAAATGATGATGAAATCCTAATTTCAGTAAAATGTGAGCAAGTTTTCAAAATGTTAAAGTTATCCAAAAACTTGTTCAAAAAAAATTTACTAACACAGATGGTTTTAATTGTGATGAAAAAAATGTTTGTAGATACAACAGCATGTTTTTTAAACCTCGATTGGAAAAACAAATTTTAAAGTTCCTTTAAGTTTGCATTCAACGTTTAAATGTTTAAAAATTTGAAAAAAATAACTTTAATTATTTCTTTCTTTGAATAAGTTTATTGCGGGAAGATCTTATACCTTGAATTTTCAATATTAAATACGCCTTTAAACCTTATCTGAGATATGCTATTTAAACCAATGTACAAGATTTGATATTTTTTAAATCCTTAAGTTTTGAGTTTTAAAATTAGCATTATTAATTTAACTTTTGTTTTTCCTAATTTTTAGTCATGATGAGAATCATCAATACAAAATTACCAAAAAGTTTGTAACTTGTTATTTGTCAATTCGATTGCGCCATTTTGCAAAATTACGAAATTTAGAAGTAAAAAAAACTAATGTACGATCAAGATACAATAAATTGACTTTGTTTTTAAATCAATAAATTTTGTACTCTTTAACGCTTTTAGACAAGTAGAATAAAAGCAGAGTTGGAGTTGGTTAGTTAAAACTGTTTTATAGAACATTTTTTTAAGATTAAGAGGAGTTTACTATTTTAGCGTGAAGTTTTAGTTAAACTACAGTGGTACCGACAAAGTGTGGAATAAAAAGCTATAACTATAACAGTCAAGTTATGATTCTAAATAGTCCAATTAACAATAGACTTTTGCTTAAATGTCTTCTTCCTATTCCAAAGTTTTAAGGGTCTCACTGTAGGAATGCTATTTTAAAGTAGAAATCTGTGTGTGTGTGGGTATTAGTCTGTATGTCCGATCATAACTCATAAACCCCTTGACCGATTTGCCTCAAATTCTGATAGGGAACTCTGGAGAACCACGGGAATGTTCTAATCTTGAGTTTGAGTTGAGATTCTAAGTAGAGTGGGTTGACTTTATAGGGAAAAATCGTTATTTAAGAGTAACTATGAGTAACTATGAGTAAATGTAAAAAAGTAGCTGTAATATTTGTCTGTTATTTGTTTGAATGTCCGATCATAACTCATGAACCCCTTACCCAATTGGCCTCAACTTTTGATTGGGAACTTGGTAGAACCAGCGAAATGACTTGGTTAGCAAATGCTTGGTTAGGGTTAAAACAAAATTTACATATTGCAAAATACCGAATTTGAACATTTTCATGGACAAATTTCAACTTTTTTTTTAAAACACGGTTTTGGTGGTAGCGATAATTAAACAGTCAAATATACTTGAAGATGGGATTTTTTAATCTGTTCCAGGTTTCAAAATAAAATTGTTTGGAAAAAAAATGTGATTTTTAATTTTTGAAACATCGCAGTTTTATAAATGGTTCAGATTCAAAAATTCAATTTTTGAAGAAAAAAATTTAATTTGATTGATTCCACAGATCAATGTATTAAAACAATGCTTTTGTCATGAACTTATGGGAGAGGGAGAGAAGGGGGTTCTGCCCCCGTTGGTGATTGTGATTGTGGGGTAATTGTGGGATAATTGTGGGTCTCATTTAAATAAGAAATTCCTGCCAAATAATTAATTCTTATTATAGTTTGCTTCCATGATAATTTAATTTTGATTAAATTGTTATACGTTTTCAAACATAATCCTTTTTTAAGAGCTATAATTAAA
>NW_019397805.1:16009-20220 GCF_000591075.1 Eurytemora carolleeae | reverse complement strand
CGCCCCCCCCCCGTGGGTTATCACGATTCAGGATCTAGGACATATGGAACAGATTTGACCCTTCACTTGAACTCAAGCGTACCTTTTTCTTGAACTTTTTTTCTTGAAGAATTGATCTATTACATTACACAAAAGATGATTTAAAGGGAGTGACCGGCTATGTAAGGTATAGTTGAACTGAGTATGCAGTGTTGTGGAAAACTTCTTTCGTATTCATTAAGACATATTAAACTTAAGTGAGAAACCAGAATAATGAGATAATCGAAACTAATAATTAAACAAGATTACTTATTTTCGATGATACGATTAATTTTTATTTTCTCAACATGTTCCTATACATGACGTCTGCAGTTTATTGTAGAACTTTTTTTACATTTTATGTCGTCGTTATTTAATAATTTAAAAAAAACTAATTCTGAAAACGTATCCACCCCCAAAGTAGGAATTTTGAACATCAAATTTGCGCTCAAACTCAGGATTTACAGATCTTTAAAAAGTTTAATATGTCTCAAATAAATCCGAAAGAAGCTTTCCACAACACTGCATACTCAGTTCAACTACCTTACATAGCCGGTCACTCCCTTTAAAAAATATATTTTCAAAAAAAATCTGTGTGTATTACAAAAGACGCACAGTTCATAAATATCACCTATACAACTGATATTAAGGGACTGTACAGGGTGTCTAAATAAACATGGGAATTCAGTGACGAACTCGATATCGTCTTTGTTATGAATTAGCATTGTAATACCTGATTTCAAAAGCCATAATATTATTATGTCTGCTAGAGTTTATTTTATGAAAACGGTAAATGGCTGTAAAAATGTTTTTAAAGTCTTTGCAAGATGAACAGTGAAGATGGACAAGTTTACTCTGTTTGTAAACTGTAATTTTCTTGTTTTACTAAGTACAACCGTTTGCAGTCAAAACATAAACAAACAAATTGTAAACATAGCAGACGAAAATCTTATACAGATTACAGCTTTCTCAGTAGGTATTACTATACTAAATCAAAGAATTATCTAAAAAGACGATATTAATTTCGTCACAGAATTCCCATGTTTATTGGGACACCCTGTACATGACCTTCCATTCCAAGATAGATTTGCAACGGTTACCCTTTAAATCTTTATCCGGTCAAACATATGGAAGGCAACGTGCATATTTTTTTCTGATTAGAAAAGTGTTTATTTCCGTCAATCTTTGCATACGGGCTCACTTGAAAATACACGCTTGCGCTCAAGTCGAGTGTCTCAATCTAAATGTTTATTGGGACACCCTGTAAAAAATATAAAAATATTCGCTTATAGCGTTCAGTGAAACACAACGATAATATATATATAGATATGCAGACAGGTATAAATTTAGAGGTCTTGAGAAAATGTGCAAAAAGCACCATCTATGTCGTACGCATGGCATTTTATCCTCTGGATTGTTGCTAATTTATCACTTTGTTTATGCGTGATAACACTAAATGCGTCCTATAGTATCAACAATGTATACTTCCAATTTACCTCAAAATTTGGTTGGGGAACTCGGAAGAACCACGGGGATTTTCTTGGTATTGAGATTACATGTTGGGTGGGTCGACTTTAATAACTAAACTCGTGATTTAAGACCAAGCGAGCGCGGGTAAACGGTGGGAGTAACTAAAAATCTGGGGAACGCTGGGTGAGAAAATAACATTAGTTGAATGTTGATAAAAACATGAATTATGTATATGACGTTTATCAATAAGTTTCATGTTAATTCTAGTATTATTATTTATGAAATCTGATCCGAATGTGAAGCTTGAGCATATATTTGTAGTATTCTAACAACAGTCAACCTTGATTTAACAACTCTTATCATTTTTGTAAAATAAAACTGGTGGGAAATTTTTGTAAAATATTCATATTTATCTCAACACAAAAAAATACAAATTGTAAAAAGTGTTTTAACATTTTAGACATCGAAATGTTTAAAAAATAATCAAGTTCGATATTTCTAAAAAAACTAAAATAGCCCATAATTTTCTTGATAAATGAGCCACCGAACTCAAATTTACCTATTTTGTAAATGGCTTTTGAAAAACAGATGTCCCCCCAGCCCTCTCAAGGTTGGTATCAAACGATGTTCAAACGTTTAACAAATTTTTAAGTTGCGTAACAATGGCACACCTAATTTTTGGTGCAGTGAGATTGAAAAATTTAAGTAAATGCCTCAAGCTGTGCACCAACAAAACTGTTTAAGCAGTGCAACAACAGAACTCTTCAAGCAGTGTGCACCAACAGAACTCTTCAAGCAGTGTGCACCAACAGAACTCTTCAAGCAGTGTGCACCAACGGAACTCTTCAAGCAGTGTGCACCAACAGAACTCTTCATGCAGTGCACCAACAGAACTATTTAAACAGTGCACCGACAGAACTATTTAATCAGTGCACCAACAGATCTCTTCAAACAGTGCACCAACAGAACTCTATAAGCATTGCTCTAACGGAATTCTTCAAGTGCACAAACAGAACTCTTCAAGCAGTGTACACCAACAGAACTATTCAAGCAATGCACCAACATACCTTTTAATGCAGTGCACCAACAGAACTCTTTAAGCAGTGTACCAACAGAACTCTTAAAGCAGTGCACCAACAGAATTAATTAAACAGTGCACCAACAGAACTATTTAAACAGTGCACCAACAGAACTATTGAAGCAGTGAAAAAACAGAACTCTTCAAGCAGTGTGCACCAACAGAACGCTTAAAACAGTGCACCAACAGAACTCTTGAAACAGTGCACCAAAAGAACTCTTCAAGCAGTGCACCAACAGAATTTTTTAGCAGTGCACCAACAGAACTTTTCAAGCAGTGCACCAACAGAACTCTTTAAGAAGTGCACCAACAGAACTCGTCAAGCAGTGCACCAACAAAACTCTTCAAGCAGTGCACCAACAGAATTATTTAAACAGTGCACCAACAGAATTTCAAACAGTGCACCAACAGTACTCTTCATTCAGTGCACCAACAGAACTCTTTAAACAGTCCACCAACAGAACTCTCAAGCAGTGCACCAACAGTACTCTTCAAACAGTGAACCAACAGAGCTCTTCAAGCAATGCACCAACAGAACTCTTCATGCAGTGCACCAGCAGAATTATTTAAACAGTGCACCAACAGAACTTTTTAAGCAGTACACCAACAGAAATATTTAAACAGTGCATCCTCTTACAACAGTGCATCAACAGAACTCTTTAAGCAGTGCACCAACAAAACTATTTAAGCAGTGCACCAACAGAACTCTTCAAGCAGTGCACCAACAGAACTCTTTAAGCAGCGCACCAACAGAGCTCTTCAAGCAGTGCACCAGCAGAACGCTTTAGGCAGTGCACCAACAGAACTCGTTAAGCAGCGAACTAACAGAGCTCTTCAAGCATACACCTACAGAACTCTTTATGCAGTAGTACGAACAGAATGATTTTTAGCAGTGCACCAACAGAACTCTCAAGCAGTGCACCAACAGAACTCTCAAGCAGTTCACCAACAGAATTTTTAAACAGTCCACTAACAGAGCTCTTCAAGCAATACATCCTTTTCTTAATTTCTTACAATGTATTTCCATCGTCCCACCTCCTTGTTATACTTCTCTTATGACGCATTTACTCTGCTTTGAAGCAGAATATAATCCCTCAAAGAGGAAGAAAAAGTGTGGTCCTAAGGCAGCGAGGTCATTTCCATCCAGAGTTCCTTAAATAGGAATTTGTCGGAAAACGACCCTTGTACCTTAGGAACGCACTTTTCCTTCCTTATATAGGAATGATAAATGTTTCAAAGCAGAGTAAAATCTTATTATCATCATTCATCAAATCTCACCACCTTATAAACAGAGATATTTATGAAAGCATTTAACCCTGTTAACCTATGTGTATAGAAAATGGACTCCCAATCTGCAGTTGATTAATGTGAGTATACAAAAGATGATGATGGACGTTTGGGCCCATGTTGAATTAAAAATTATATAACATATATGATAAAATGATTTTATCAAAACAGTAAAAGAAGATTGTATAAACAATCAGGTTGGAATTTTTATCTACTGCCTCTTTAACATGCTAGCAGCGATTAAAAAAGTAAATTTTTAAGACATTTTGATTCTTAAAATTTCAACATAGAAAAGCATTTATTCAGAGTAATGGATTTCTGCAACCCCCTATCTATCTATCTATCTATCTATCTATCT
>NW_019397805.1:0-15563 GCF_000591075.1 Eurytemora carolleeae | reverse complement strand
AGTAAAACAAAAAATATCCTGTCTGGATCCACATATTCCCCCCCCCCCCCTTGGCTCAAGTAAAACAAAAAATATCCTGTCTGGATCCACATATTCCTCCCCCCCTGGCTCAAGTAAAACAAAAAATATCCTGTCTGGATTCACATATTTTTATTCGGATATTTGAGATCTAATTCAAATTCTGTCGTAAATAGCGTAAACAACTTTATAATAACATTAATAATCTAAATATAAAGCTTTAACAAAGTGTAAAATAGAAAATACGAAAAGTATTGTTTTATTTGTTGAAAACGGATTTAAATTAAAAGTTATTTGTGCGTATGATCACGCAACCTCGTTTATTTGATATATATATATAATAATATATTGCATATATACGCACATATTGTATGTAGCGAATGCAGGACACCATTTTTTCTTCTTTTCAAATGTGAATAAGCTGAATAAAAACATTTATATTTTGCCTTGTAATGTATCTTTAATAAATATACTAAATTGGACTGAAGTTTTAATGTGAAAAGTGGGAATGACTTTTAAAATATTGACATTTATAAAACCTAATTGAGGCTGCAGCGTGGGAAATTTATACATGTGTTTCTCCTTTATAATTGCTGTAAAAGGAGTTCTTTTATTCCGTCGTGTGGCAAAAGTCAACACGCGCCATTAAATTTTATATTTCTTCATAAAATAAAACAGAATGCACCTATCCTCCCCCAATCCTTTAAAGCCAATGCTGAAGATTTGTTTAAATATTTTTGTCTATTTTTTCAATCAATTTTGCTCTTTATCTAACTGCACACTATAGCTTTATCAATATAGTTTTGTGGGGGGGGGGGGACATTCCCCATAGTTTGTAAACACTAAAAACATGTATGGCGATAATAACAGGGACTTATGTTGAAAAGACGAAGTTTATTCTAAAAAGATATGAAAATAATAGATTAACTTTTCACGAAAATTGTAATTTTTAAATTTTTTTTGATTGATACTTGTACTTTTTTTACAAATGCATTTATAGTGAGAACAAAATTTGAATGATGAAATGAGTCTTTGCCACGAGCTCAAATTTGTTAATCCCTATATCTTTGATACCTGATGATGTACACATATATGTAAATCTTTGATATTTCACACATTGATTATTTGATCTAACAGAATTCATAGTAAGAATTATCTAAGGTATACGACATTGGGCTGCAAAGACATAGGATTTAGAAAATCAGAATTGCAGTTGCAAAAACTCAATTCTTTTGTTTAGATTTGACAAGTTTACAAACTTAAATTTATTCATTTTACGTATTGAATCAGTTTTCAGTACTGTATATAATCAGTCCGCCCGCCCTTCCCTGGAAATATTGAGTTGCACCCCTGTATCTATCTATTTATTTGTCTGTCTATCTCTGACCTGATAAATCCAGTCTATCCTAATACTGTCACCTGTCTATCAATCTGTCATTAAACATGTTTACATATTACTCAATGTAATTTCGAAATATCTATCTAGCTCCTTACCTATACATCTTCAATATAACTAAAACTAGCGATAGAGCTAGAAATAGAGCTTGGGGTACAGATAGAGCTAGAGCTAGAGCTAGAGCTAGAACTAGAGCTAGAGCTAGAGATGGAGCTAGAGTTAGAACTAGAGATGGAGCTAGAGTTAGAGCTAGAGCTGAAGATAGAGTAAGAGCTAGAGCTAGAGCTAAAGCTAGAGCTAAAGCTAGAGCTAAAGCTAGAGCTAAAGCTAGAGCTAAAGCTAGAGCTAAAGCTAGAGCTAAAGCTAGAGCTAAAGCTAGAGCAAAAGCTGGAGCTAAAGCTAGAGCTAAAACTAGAGCTAAAGCTAGAGCTAAAGCTAGAGCTAAAGCTAGAGCTAGAGCTAGAGCTAGAGCTAGAGTTAGAGCTGGAGCTATAGTACAGGCTAAAGCTAGAGCTAGAGCTAGAGCTCAAATCAAAATAAAGTTTACTTTATTTCAACGCGATTCCTACACTCAGCGTAGAAAGTGTAGAAATGAGAACAAATACAAAAGATTAAAGAATCGTATCAAAATGTCAACAATTATCTCATTGTTGATTTTAAACGAATTAACTTGATCAAACAATGAGTTTCCCACGGATCTTTTCTCTTCTTTTTAATTAAATTCTATTTAAGTTTAGTAAAGAGTGTCCTTGTAAGTTGTATTGATGGAACTCTACATTGTTTTGTCGCCAGCTGTGAAAATAGGGGGGGGGAAGGCAACCCGCACCCGTTTTACCTCCGACCTCACAAATGACGTCAGAAAATGGTGTTTGCAGCATACGTTTATCACCCGTTTTTCTTCCGGTAAAATGTATGTGTGGATCGGACGCTGAATGGGTAAGCGCATTCCACAAATACCATTTTGTGACGTCATTTGTAGATCGGAGGTAAAATGGGCATGGGTTGCCTTCCCCCCAGCTGTGCAAACTTGTTCAATAAATGGAACAGATAGAAAGAAATTGCTTCGAGTAAAGGAATTGAGCCTTTGCCACAAACTCTTGGTTTCAACTCCCAATATCTTTGCAATGGCGTCCGCGTAAACCTTAGATATTTTAGAATAGGAATTCTATTAGATCAAACAGTCAAAGGTTTACACGATCAAGTTGCAAAGATATAGTGATTATAAACTTTGAGTTTGTGGCAAAGACTCAATTCCTTTCTACTCATTTTGTCATCTTTGATTGGTCAAGAATTCTTATGTTTGACAAATGAATTGAGTCTTTGCCACAAACAACTCTGATTTTCTTATTCCTATATCTTTGCTACCCAATATCGTAAATCTTAGATATTTCAAACTATGCATTGTTTTAGATCAAATGATCTGATTTTGAAATAGCAAAGGTTTACACCATCAGGTTGCAAAATATAGGAATTTGAAAATACGAGTTTGTGGTAAAGACTCAAATCCATTTGGACAAAAAACGTATTTGAGCGGATTAGTTTCGTCAATTTAAAAGTCGCAAACTGAGATTGTGATTCTTTATTTTCTTTAACTGTTACCTATAAATCGTAAAGAAAATATAAAAAAAAAACTGTTTTAAAAGAAATTTTATGTTTCATATTTTCATATTTATATTTTCATATTTGGTTTAGGAAAATAATGAAGACAAATTATGATTTGAAAAGTAGACTTAAGATATATATTTCTGATAAATATTCTATTATTATCTTTAGTCTAAAAATATCACTTTTATTTATAGTTTTGTCAGACAGAAAAATTGAGTTGACACTTATGACGTTTAAACAGCTGTATTTAAAGTGTACGCATTCTATGTTGCCATCTATTGTACTTGACAACCTATTTGGTCTTGTATTTACACTGAAAACACATAGAACAAGAAAAACTATATCGTTATCATGTTTGCTGTGTGTATTTATCTTTTCAACACCATTTCTATAGTTATCTAGGTTATCTATAATATCATCAAACAGAAATCCAACTAACATGTTTTTCTCCAGTTTTTCTCATCATTTTCTCCAGTTTTTCTCATCATTTTCTCCTGTTTTTCTCCTGTTTTTCCGTGTGTTTCTGTTGTCTCTAATTTATATCACTCCCTTCACTAGTATTACACTGCAAATAATAGAACGGGGGCAAGAGAGGGGGAGGGAGGCGGAAAGGTAAAAAGGAGAGAAAGGGAGATGGGGTGATGGGGAGATGGGAAGAAGGTACAGAGGATAAGGGAAAATGGGAAAATGTGGTAATGGGGAGATGGCGAGAAGAGGATGGGGAGAAGGAACGAAGGAGAAAATAGGATTGGGCATGAAGGGGAAAGGGAAAAGGGAAAGAGGGGAAGAGGAGAAGGAGAGAGATAGAGGGTGGGAGAGGAAAATGAGAGGAGATGGGAAAACAAGAAAAGAGGTGATGAGGGAGAAGGAGAGAAGAGAAATTTTAAAAAGTTGAGAAAACTAGCAGAATAGTGAAAGATGAAGAGATGAAAAACGTTGAAAACCCAGAAATAATGTTAAAATGTGAAACAATTTTTGAAAATAAATCAAGTCTTAATTAAAAATATCTCTTTTGTTTTGATTTATTTAACCAAAGAAATTGCTAAAAAATGTACAAAAAAACTATTATGTTCAGACCTTTTTTTAGAAATCTCTCCCCAATCTACAAACCAAATATTTTATGACGCAGTTTCAGACAAGTTACGCATTGCTTCATATTAAAGACAGTGAGCAGTAAACGAATAAATACTTGCGTACAATCAAACAATAAACATTTCAAAATATATTTTATTTCTAAACTAGGTTGACCAGATACAAAATTCTGTTTTAATTTTTCTAAAATGTTTGAAAGTTTTGAATCTTAGAATAATGAAATTAATACTTAAATTTAACACACGTATAAACGCAGTATGATTGTTGTGTGTGTTATGTGACATTTTGTCCCATTAGATCTGCGAAGTTTTTTTTATTTATGGATTTCACACGCTGACACTAGACTTTTAGAACCATTAAAAAGTGTCAATTTTTAATGGTTCTAAAATTTTCGCGGAATATTTTTTGTTTCAATTGGCGCTTAAATGTCGCTATTTTTCCAGGGCAAATTATTTTGTGTTCGACATTTAATAAACCTTCCCTGGGGTCATGTGAGTTGCCATACAAAAATTGGTCCGGCATCAGTTCACCTGTTTTGACATTTATTGGATACAGGCAGCCAAACAAACACCCAGACACCCAAGCAAAGCATATGTTTTGATTAGCATAGAACGCAGTTTAAAGAAATACTTAAATAATTCGTGTATTGAAGTATCGAAATTGACCAACAAAATAGAGACAAATCTGTTTGCAAATTTTAGGCCACATGGCGATATTGCATGGATATAAACGAAAATGCACTTTTTGCAGTGAGGGAAAGAATTTAAAAAGGGTTGATATTGAAGGAGGGGGAGGTTTGAAATGTGGCAAATAGAAAAAAACATATTTTAATGTATTGATATTTTCTAATTTTTTTATTAATTTTGAAAACCATAAAAAGCTGTATGAATTAACAAGATGTGTGTGTAAAAAGTAAAAAACAATAACAATTATTATGAGTTTCTGCAATATGTGAATTGAACCTAAGAAACCGGCCATTGTTCAAATATTCCTTGGAAACCAATCATTACAATGTTTATCGTTAGTTGGTCTTTACCGCGGCACAATTGATTAATTGATTGTGAAATAAATTGAAATTTCATTTAAATTCAAACAATTAAATGAATTAACAGGGTTGTGATAATGATTTTATAATTGGTTGGATTTTTCCGTGTTTAACCACTTCGAGTCAGGGGCGGCTTGGGCACATTATTTTCTGAAGGGGGGAGGGGGTATAGGGATTTAAACTTTCATGGATTAAGGAAATAAGACTTTGAGTCAATTGTTTGTGTAAATGTCAGCGATTGTGAATGTCTGTTTATATTGATGTGTTTATAGAAAAGTTTATTACATGAATAATTATTTCAGTGATAATAATAATAATAAAATTACGTACTAAAAAATGTATTGTCCAAACTGTACATTTCTGATTATCTGGCAACATACCCCTTTATCTGGCTATAGCATAGAAAACAATTTTGTATCTATTAATAATATTAATTATGATAATGATAATGATAAAAATGATAAAATTGGTGTCAAATTTATTACCTTCTAAAAACTATATTATCGTCCGAAGTGTATATTCCTCTATCTATAGCATAGAAACAAACATAATGTCTATGAATAATGATAACAATAATGATAAGAGAGAAATAAGATTATGGAGTTTCTATAATGAGAATTCATCTCAGAGGAAAGATTATTATTAACAATATGTTTTTACTTTTATATTTTTCTTATTCATATATCTCGACTATACGCAAGATACAGCACACCGGACTAACCAGAGTCGACAGCATTCGGTTTCTTCTATTCGAAATCAAACGTGTTTTGGTCTATAATTAAACAAAATTTTACCTTACGGATTTGTTTATTTTATACTTTTTCATTCAAAATGTATTTGCCGACAAAAAAGTATTTTAAAAAAGGCTAAAAAATTATGCCTAATGGATCAAATTGTGATCGAAAGCCACAGCTTTCTGAAATATTGACAGGACCGTTAAATCCACGTGACAGGGTTGCCAACTAAGGATGAGACTGTAAATACGACCCAAAGCTCTTAGAATATAAAGATTTGAAGCTTGATTTTGGGTATCTGTCTTAAAATTATTATTTTAATGGTTTACTAAATGGTTAAAGACAGAAATATTCCAGTTTTGACCCATGCAAGGATATTTGATATATATAAAGAATAGACTCTTACGTAAGTACAAACATACTCTGTACGTATTATCAGGAAATACGGTGTTACCCACATAGGATGAGACTTCAGAGACGACTTCCGTATGAACTCGTTTCTCCCTTTCCCATGATTCATTAAACAAGCCATTTCAAGACAATATTCTGGGCAGATGGCATAAATTAACCTTGAAATTGTTATATAAACAAAGTTTCAAGTCGTCTTTAAAATCTCATCTTTTGTGGGTAACCCTGTATTCTCATTTGCAAAAAAGGACACATCTCTGTTGGCATACTTATACTCTATATAAAGACGTATAAAAGCATATTGTATATTTTCGAACAATATGAAAATATCGGTGATCAATAGAAGACACACATGTATAATGAAGTGGTATTTTCCCCCACAATATGAAGTTTCCCACAAAATATATTAATTATGATTTATGGATTCAATATTTGTAAACGTTGGTATCATGTAAAGCATATGTCAAGCCTACATATATAAATTATATATAGCTTGTTGATAAATAGATAGAAATACATAAATTCATCAAAATAATATTAAAAACCAAGCCGGAAATGTGCATTGTGCATTTTGCGTATTAACCTGAATAATGTGAAATGATTGTCGCCATCGTTCCTTCTTTTAATCATAAAAAGTTGCTCCACATTGTTTTGTAAGTTTAGGGCTGAAAATGTTTAGGGATAATTTTTAAAGAAAACGTTAATGACAAATGTGACATTCATATTTCTTATTATTATTCATATTACGCATGATTTTAGAGGTTAAAGCTTGGAGATAGCATAATATGAAATAACATGGAACGCTCAATAAAATTCTTCCGCCCACAATAATTACGGGTAATCTTACACCCAATAAATAACGTCTAAATTAAGAGAAAAAGAAAGAGAAACCATGATTTAGATTTCTGTTCTTCTCTGATTTATGTTTGTAAATAGGGCTGGGAATCTTTCTTTTAACGCATTGTTTTTTTCCATTTCCGATCTGGGAATTATGGGATAATTAAACAGATAAAATCTTTAATTGATTGACGTCATGTTAGTATAGATTATCTTAAATCGTTTGTGTAAATTAATCACAAAGAATAGTTGAAATATGAACAGATAGTTGAACTAAACAGTGCCACAGAACATATACATTTCACTATAGTTTTGGAACTAACGTCCCCTGTGCTTGAAATGAACTGGAGTTTACAGTGAGCAGATTAACGAGAAAAATCTGGTTAAACTACTTCCCACTTTTCATTAAATCCGACCCCTTTGCAGTAATTTAAGTGATAAACAAACATTTTTGACCGAAATGAAAGCTAGTGACTGTAAATAATGCTTTAGATTCCCATCAATATTAAAAACAGAACAGTGCCCAGTTCTTATAAAAGCAGAATAGTTCCCAGCTCTATTAAAAACAGAACAGTGCCCAGTTCTAATAAAAGCAGAATAGTGCCCAGTTCTAATAAAAACAGAACAGTGCCCAGTTCTTATGAAAGCAGAATAGTTCCCAGCTCTATTAAAAACAGAACAGTGCCCAGTTCTAATAAAAGCAGAATAGTGCCCAGTTCTAATAAAAGCAGAACAGTGCCCTGTTCTAATAAAAGCAGAATAGTGCCCAGTTCTAAAAAAGCAGAATAGTGCCCTGTTCTAATAAAAGCAGAATAGTGCCCAGTTCTAATAAAAGCAGAATAGTGCCCAGTTCTAATAAAAGCAGAACAGTGCCCAGTTCTAAAAAAGCAGAATAGTGCCCAATTTTTAATAAAAGCAGAACAGTGCCCAGTTCTAATAAAAGCAGAACAGTGCCCAGTTCTAATAAAAGCAGAATAGTTCCCAGCTTTAATAAAAGCAGAATGGTTCCCAGCTCTAATAAAACCAGAAAGTATGAAAGCAGAATAGTGCCCAGCTCTAATAAAAGCAGAATAGTTCCCAGTTCTAATAAAAGCAGAAAAGTGCCCAGTTCTAATAAAAGCAGAAGAGTGACCAGCTCTAATAAAAGCAGAAGAGGGACCAGGTCTAATAAAAGCAGAAAAGAGCCCAGATCTAATAAAAAAGCAGAATAGTGCCCAGTTCTAATAAAAAAGCAGAATAGTGCTCAGTTCTAATAAAAAAGCAGAATAGTACCGAGTGGTATGTTTAAAACCAGGTGTAAATCATTCAACATCCGTTCCTGTTCTTATAGAGACATGATTAATGTTGGATAATAAGTAGATAGATAGATAGATAGATAGGTAGATAGATAGATAGATAGATAGATACAAAGTGTCCCAAAAAACGCTTTTTTAGAATAGTATTTCCGATCAATGGACATTGGACACCAATAATAGGTCTGTAACACTAAAACTAAGAAATTACACTTACATCATATAAAAGTTAAAAATATTATGGCATATTAACAAAAAACATTCAAATTATACGAAACAAGTCACTTTAATTATTTTATTAATAAAATTGAGTGGTATAATCCAACTTCTTGAATTAAAATGGATTCTCCGGGGTTTGGACCATTTTCTTCTTACAGACGTTTCAAATTAGAAGCGATCGAATCTAAATTTGATTTAGCTCATCCATTACCAGCTCTTTCATTTTTCACGACCACTCCCTTTACATCTTTAGGAGTGTTTTAATGAAACATACATGCCAGAAAATATTCAGGAAGTTAGTGCAAAGTAACTAAAATACCAAAGCAGGGTGACAAGGAAAGGGGATAAACGTGTCNAAAGAGTGTGACATGAATTTTCAATTTATTTTAATTCCCGAGTATTTGTAGCATTAGCACAAACAGCTAAGTAGCAAAAAGTATTGTGTTTCTGCACTTCTTCCTGTTAGATAGATAGATAGATTGATAGATAGGATAGGTAGATAGATAGGTAGATAGATTTATAGATGGATAGATAGATAGATAGATAGATTGATAGATTAGATAGGTAGATAGATAGATAGATAGATTTATAGATAGTATTTATTTGAAATGAAGAAATGAGGAAAGGAAGGAGGGAGAACATGAGGAAAGGGGGAAAGGAGGAAGAGGGGAAAAGAGGAAGGTAAGAAGGATGGAGAGAAAGGAAGAAAGGGAAGTAAAAGGAAGAAAGGAAGTTAGAAAAGGTAAAATGGTGTAAGTTATCTCCCCCCCACACCCCCCTTTACATTCCCTTCCCTGTATTCGTGCTTAGTAGAGTAAACATATAATTCGTTACGACACAAACTAATAGGTAAACACCATTTTTTCATGCATTAAACATTACTTCTGTGGGGTAGTGGCAAGTTCTTAGACCGAATTATTTGGCACGTTTTTAGGAAAAGTTAGTTGCACGTTTTTAGAACAAAATAGTTTCACGTTTTTAGGAAGATTTAATTGCACGTTTTTAAACAAAATAGTTGCACGTTTTTAGGAAGATTGAGTTGTACGTTTTAAGAACAAAATAGTTGCACGTTTTTAGAAAAAGGTAGTTGCACGTTGTAAGAACAAAATAGTTGCACGTTTTTAGGAAAAGTTAGTTGCACGTTGTAAGAACAAAATAGTTGCACGTTTTTAGAAAGATTGAGTTGTACGTTTTAAGAACAAAATAGTTGCACGTTTTTAGGAAGATTTAGTTGTACGTTTTAAGAAGAGTTATTAGGCATGTTTTAAACGAGAGTTCGTACGTTTTTTCGAAGAGTTAGTCAGTTCGATTTAGGAAAGAGTTTTAGGCCCGTTTTGGGAAGAATTCGTCAGTACGTTTTTAAAGGGACCGTTTACTTATTTGGGTAATTTCAGGGTAGACTAAAAAGTCTTTTAGCTATTCATTTTCCGGTATTAGTTCTACTTTTCAAAGATAACCGTTGCCGGAGAAAAAGCCGATTTATTCTAAAATCAAAATTATTAAATTATTAAATTATTTAATAATCGACAGAAGAAAAAACACAAATTTCTTTGCCCCTGTATTTTCATTTCTCATACTAAATTACTCTAATTTAACCTCAAGCGTAAAAGGTTGAAGTTTGCAAAATTGCAAAATATATGTTTTTGCGCCCTACATGCTTTTGTTTTCTTCGCACACACNCCCTCTTATCCTCCAATGATTCCCCAATTCTTTATATTCTTCAATTCATGGCCGGGTGAGTGATGACTGAAAATATTTCTGAATATAAAAAGGAAAATTATGTAAAGATATAAAATTCAAGGAATCAAGAATAATATTTTATAATATATAGTTCATCCAGATTATGTAGAAATCAAGAATATATTATGTTCTAAGATTACTTTTTTAATACATGTATTAATGCTGATATTGTGGAAGACGATACCTGGCCGCGTTAAACAAGTTCCACAAGATTCAACAGAATGAGATAGAACGGATACGGGGCACAGTACTGATAAAACATCTACACGTGTGATATCGATATTGACTCATGTTCTGAACCCTCTAGTTATAAGTTATAGGAAATATATATACTGGAAGTTATTTATGCGTTTTCATTAGAGTCTGACTCACGTCCTCTATAATATTGTAATTTATTAATAGTAATCACATTTACCATCACATTTTGTATAGAGAATAGAAATTATACATTTTTATGCCATTTTTCCCTAAATTTAAAAATTCCTCGTAAAATACGTAGGTCCAATGCTTGTAGGTCAGATCTGAGCTTACCGTTACAAAATGTTAAACTTTACTAGACAAATTAGTTAATAATTAGTTGGAAATTTAACGTAGAAGTTTACTAATCTAATTCTTATTTTTGTAAACTTCTTCTTACTTTCTAATAAACCTTGATATATTGCACTACAAACTAGATGGAACGAGAGGGTTAAATATATGCGACCTCACTGCTACAACTTTATGACCTCGTGGCTTCTCTAGTTTTCATGTTACGCACAAGAAGGAGAAATTCAGAACATAACTTTAATAAGCGGAGTTATGATGTAAAACATAGAAGATTTCAATCTTATATGCAACTAGCTGAAGGGTCCGTCCGGCGTTGCCCGTGAATTTTTTTAAAAAAAGTTTAGAAGAAATAAATTAAAAATTTGATAAAGTTTTTTTCANGCCACACAACAAATTTTAGCCCAATCGGTCCAGCCGTTTGGCCGGCTATAGGCAACGTATATATATATATGAATGTCTTGTTTTATTATCAAGGTAAGCTGTAAGGTACTAATAGTTTCCATTTTGCTTTCATTTCATCCGGGAATATTCAAAATATTCAAAATCTGTTTTTTTATATTTTTTATTTTTATTCTTTTCACATTTTGTCTTACAAAGAAATGAGAAAATGCTGCATAAGATAAATATAAAAGTTAAAAATCTTGAAAATGAATGAAAATATTCTAAATGCAAGCTATTGAAAATCGCTTAGCTAAGCTAACAGAATCTAGTAAATGTTGAAAATAAAATCTGAAAATTGTATTCTTAGCTGATGTGCACTGAAGCCTGGTATATAAGCTGTCAGTGGAAGTTTCCCGCATTTTATAAATATATTTTAGAGGATTTATATAAATAGGGACGGAGTAGATTTATTTATTTCTAAAAAGTTTATTTTGAAATGGGGATTTAAGTTTCCAACTGATGGACTTCTTTTAAAAAACTACTTCAAAATCCTTACAATATATAATCATGCAAGGCTGGTTCTCGTGTACTTAAAAAATCAACCATATTAGGTCAAAATTTCAAAAATAGTTTTTCTTATACACTCTCTGATCATATTACGTTGTTTCTTTTAATAAATTTTTCATTTGAATAAATTTATGGGAAGACTGTTAATTGTTTGAATAAATTTGCTAATAGAATTGATCTTGAATTGATTGATTTAATTCAAAGGATTATTCTTGAACTGATTTTCAGAAAGGATTGATCTGAAATTGATTTGCTAAAAGGATTGACCTTGAATTGATTTCCTAAAAGAATTGACCTTGAATTGATTTGCTAAAATGATTTATCTTAAATTGATTTGTTGAAAGGATTATTCTTGAATTGATCTTCTGAAAGGATTTATATTAAATTGATTTGCTGAAAGGATTTTTCTTGAATCGATTTCTGATAGGATTGATCTTGAATTGATTTTCTGAAAGGATTGACCTTGAATTGATTTTCTGAAAGGATTGACCTTGAATTGATTTTCTGAAAGGATTGATCTTGAATTGATTTTCTGAAAGGATTAATCTTGAATTGATTTTCTAAAAGGATTTATATTAAATTGACTTGCTTAATGGATTTATCTTGAATTGATTTTCTGAAAGGTCTGATCTTGAATTGATTTCTAAATATCTTGAATAGATTTCTAAATATCTTGAATTGATTAGCTGAAAGGAATGATCTTGAATTGATTGGCTGAAAGGAATGATCTTAAAATGATTGGCTGAAATGAATGATCTTGAAATGATTGGCTGAAAGGAATGATCTTGAAATGATTGGCTGAAAGGAATAATCTTGAATTGATTTGCTGAAAGGAATGATCTTGAATAGATTTGCTGAAAGGAATGATATTGAATTGATTTTCTGAAAGGATTGATTTTGAATTGATTTGCTGAAAGGAATGATCTTAAATTGATTGGCTGAAATCATTGATCTTGAATTGATTTTCCTGAAAGGACTGATCTTGAATTGATTTCTAAATATCTTGAATTTATTTGCTGAATGGATTGATCTTGAATTGATTTCCTGAAAGGAATGATCTTGAATTGATTTTCTGCAAGGATTGACCTTGAATTGATTTTCTGAAAGGATTGATCTTGAATTGATTTTCTGAAAGGATTGATCTTGAATTGATTTTCTGAAAGGATTGATCTTGAATTGATTTTCTGATAGGATTGATCTTAAATTGATTTTCTGAAAGGATTTATATTAAATTGACTTGCTTAATGGATTTATCTTGAATTGATTTTCTGAAAGGAGTGATCTTAAATTGATTTCTAAATATCTTGAATTGATTTCTAAATATCTTGAATTGATTTCTAAATATCTTGAATTGATTTGCTGAATGGATTGATCTTGCATTGATTTTCTGAAGGGATTGACCTTGAATTGATTTGCTGAAAGGAATGATCTTGAATTGATTTGCTGAAAGGATTGATCTTGAATTGATTAGCTGAAAGGAATGATCTTGAATTGATTGGGTGAAAGGAATGATCTTAAAATGATTGGCTGAAAGGAATGATCTTGAAATGATTGGCTGAAAGGAATGATCTTGAATTGATTTGCTGAAAGGAATGATCTTGAATTGATTTGCTTAAAGGAATGATCTTAAATTGATTTGCTGAAAGGATTGATCTTGAATTGATTTTCTGAAAGGAATTATCTTGAATTGATTTGCTGAAAGGATTGATCTTGAATTGATTTGCTGAAAGGATTGATCTTGAATTGATTTTCTGAAAGGAATTATCTTGAATTGATTTGCTGAAAGGATTGATCTTGAATTGATTTTCTGAAAGGAATTATCTTGAATTGATTTGCTGAAAGGAATGATCTTGAATTGATTTGCTGAAAGGAATGCATTAGATTGGATTTTGTGTGCTTTACTTGGTTAAGAGGGTCGTGGACAGTTTTATAGAACATTTAGGATTTCTCTGCAGCATCAAGATAATTCGGATAGATAGATAATAATATACTGATACATAGATAGATAGATAGATAGAAAAAAATAGATAGAAAGATAGATAAATAGATAGATAGATGAATAGATACATAGATAGATAGATAGATAGATAGATAGATAGATAGATAGATAGATAGATATATATATATATAGATAGATAGATAGATAGATAGATAGATAGATAGATAGATAGATAGATAGATAGATAGATAGATAGATAGATAGAAAGATAGATAAATAGATAGATAGATGAATAGATACATAGATAGATAGATAGATAGATAGATAGATAGATAGATAGATAGATAGATAGATAGATAGATAGATAGATAGATAGATAGATAGATAGATACTTTACATTTCCATTTAGGCCTCCATATCCGTATTTCTAATATATTTCCTAACAAATTGTTTACTTCAATTACCACAAAGGAAGAAAAGTTAAAGACCAGTATAATAAATATCTCTAGAGAGACAGGCTCTTACTCAAGGAGGGGGGGGGGCTATGGGGACTCAGCCCCCTAGATCAGACACATCAATTAAGGTTTCTCAAGGTTTTGTACGGATGTTTAGCCCCTGTTAAATAAATTTGTAAAATTCCTGAGTACGCCCCTGGAAGCAGAAGAAGCCTCGGAACATTCCGGAAAATTGGTAAGAAAAATTACGTCTTAACAAATATCTACACTCGCTTTCTTTGGAAAATTTTGCAACAACAAAAAGTAAAGAAGAATATTTGGTTCAAAGAAATGTAAATTCTACCTTTTTTACAAAATGTTTTGAGTGTATGGGTTAAAATTTAATTTAACTCAATTTTTCAGGAAATTAATTTAAAAAAAATTTAATTCCTCTATTTTTACACATTTTGTAGAATATGACAAAAACTGGTAGTTCAATGTTATAAAATTAGCCATATAACTTTAGAGCATGGGAAACTTTGTTCATAAAATCCTGAAGTTATGTTGGATTGAACCACATCAAACTAGATAGTAGATACAGGATAAATGGATCACATAATTCTAACTTAAATTTGTTGTGTAAAACATGCTAGGTTGATTCACAGAGCCCAAAACTTAAGACAGGTCATCGTTATAAAAACCAGTTTTAAAACCCGGGTTTCACGAATGGGGTCAGGCAGTTTTTTGAATATCAATATTTTTGTAATGAAATATTTTTTTTTTCAGTTTGTTCATGTTCTCTATTTTATTCGAATCTCTTAAATCAAAATCTACACAAATGTTAAGACCCCAAAAAGGAAACTCGGCAATTCCGTTCAACGATACTCTTTTAAATTTCAAGCTCAGTGCTCCAATCGTTGCAAGGTTCGAGTTGGTACAACAAGTACTGTACATGCATTCACTCGTAATATCCAGTCTGTGCTACCCAGTGTAAACTCTACCCAACACGTTTTATGCAAAATGTAGACTGGCAAGATCTATATAAACTTTACATTAAGTTGTACCGGCTCGGAGCCATGTGGTACCGGCTCGGAGCCATGTGGGATATCAAGAAATATTTTAACTACGTAGCTAAAATAAGTTTAACTACTCATGTCATGTGCAGTTAAGAATTTACTTCAGCCATATCGAGTTGTACTTTCGCTATTGAGTACAATTAATAAACAATCGGTACTTTTCACGTAAAACGAAGCAAATAGATTCTAGTACAATAGATTCTAGTACAATAGATTCTAGTACAATAGATTCTA
>NW_019397804.1:0-40348 GCF_000591075.1 Eurytemora carolleeae | reverse complement strand
CTATCTATCTATCTATCTATCTATCTATCTATCTATCTGTAAAACAAACCACAAATACCATCACTTTAAACATGTCAAGTATAAACACGTCAATTTGAAATATGAATCGTCTTTATATATTTAATTCACATGAATTCTAAAGTGACCCTGTAGCAAATTCTGTAACCAAATAAGATGTATTCTGTAGTAATGCCATCTACGTTATCTATGTTCTTAATGCTATCTGTCTTATCTATGATTATTATTATTTCTTAACAATTTGTATGTTGACCCTGTCGGGCTAGCCCGGTCAGTTCATTCACCTGTATATAAAAATAAAGTAGTTGAGTACTACCTGTTGATTTACACAGACGTACGTAGAGCCTATAGTTTTGGCTAGAGAGAGAGAGAGAGCCTTGAGTTTTGGCTAGTGATAGAGTCAGAGAGACTGAATTAGACTAAGAGTCGAGTATTCTCGGGATCTAGATTTATTACAACCCTCCACTTTAAAAAGGCGTCACTTGAAATTACGTATACGTTTCCTTTATATTTCCCCTTGAAGAATATTTTAGTATCTAACTTTTTTTAAAACTTTCTTTCCGCTTTTGTGTTTTTTTTATCTTAATGTAACTATATAGAGCAAGGGCGTACAAAAAGGGGGCAAGGGGGCAGTGCACCCCCCCTAGAGCTCAGAGCTATAACACTTTTCAAATCTGAAACTGAAGAGTGAAGAACATAAAAAAATTAGTTTGCTGTTTTTTTCTGCTAGTTTTGTTTGAAGGAGAGATACAAGTGGTACTAAGGTAATTGGACTGTATATGTACCTTTAAAGTATCCAAAAAGCAAAAGTTTTGAATTTACAGTTCAAATTTTACCCCCCATCCCTAGGAGCTCCTAGGAGGGGGAGGGCAAAAATGTTTTAGCGCTTCGCGCATACTGTACCCCCTATAACATTATGGTTTTGACCAAAATAACCCCCCTGACCCACCCCACACCTTCAAAACATGATTTATTGATGGATTTTGCTGAATGAATAAACACCATATTAGTGTTCAGCTTTTTAGTGGATTTTAATCAGCTGTGACGGATTCATTCTGCATATCGGCTCATCAGCATTTTAGCTGATTAACTTCCAGTTTATCAGCGTTTTAGCTTATCAGCTTTAAATTAAGATAATCGCATATGCTTATAACCTAGTTAATTAATGTTCATTTTAAAGAAACACAAGTTATTTTTAATTAATTAGATTTTTGTTTCTTAAAAATAATTGTAAAATATTTTCTGTAACAAAAGAATGTTACTAAACCCGCCATCAAAAGAGAAATGATTTTACTTTACAGAATCACGATACGTTTTGTGCACTGTCTCTTTCAGAAATTTGTTCCACCTCATTTGAAAATTCATGGTTTTCTTTAAACGTGTATATCTAATTATGATTTGTGAATAGAAAGATAGATAGGAGATCTATAGATATACAAATAGATATAAAGTTAGATAGATAGATATTAAGATAAATATATGTATTAAGATATAAATATATATTTAAAAATAGATAGATATGTGTAAAGATAGATAGATAGAAATTCTGGTCAGCCATGTTGGATTCTTGAATACCTCATAAAATTACACAAAGTATGATAAGAATTATGCATGGAACAGCTTAGTTACATTTCTCACCCAATGCAAAGTATGTGACGAGAGCTGAGATAGAAAATAAAAAAAATCTAAAAATAAAAATCTAAGTCCCCAAAATTACTCCAAACTAAAAATGGAACACCTAAATCTTCTCTAAACTATATTTAATTTCCTCAAATCTATATCTGCACACCCTCTTAAACTTATCAAAACTATTACTTAATCCCTTGGAAGCCTTTCAAATTTATATCTAAATTCCTCCAAATGTGTTTCAATTACACAACTAAATTCCTCCAAATGAGTTTTTAACAACTAAATTCCTCCAAATGTGTTTTCAATTACACAACTAAATTCCTCCAAATGTTTTTCAATTACACAACTAAATTCCTCCAAATGTGTTTTCAAATACACAGCTAAATTCCTCCAAATGTGTTTTCAATTACACAACTAAATTCCTCCAAATGTGTTTTCAAATACACAACTAAATTCCTCCAAATGTGTTTCAATTACACAACTAAATTCCTCCAAATGTGTTTTCAAATACACAACTAAATTCCTCCAAATGTGTTTTCAATTACACAACTAAATTCTTCCAAATGTGTTTTCAAATACACAACTAAATTTCCTTCAAATGTGTTTTCAATTACACAACTAAATTCTTCCAAATATGTTTTCAATTACTCAACTAAATTCCTAAAAATGTGTTTTCAATTACACAACTAAATTCCTTCAAATGTGTTTTCAATTACTCAACTAAATTCCTACAAATGTGTGTGACACTTGTCCCAAGTGCAACTTTTCAAGGCCTGCCTCATTAAAAAAAAGTATACCTCTAACTTTAATGGTCAGGGTGCACGGGAGGATTTAAAATTTTTTTTAAAAATTACGTTGGACAAATGTTCATAAGCAATTTTTTTTATTTTTGACAAATATTAACTTGTGACACATAATATTACATTCATTTTTCAAGGACTTTTCAAATATATAAATGTTAGCCCTGTAGCTTAATTAATAAATTTCTGATTTTGTTAAAACACTGACCCGTCGTTTGACTGTCCTCTACCTTACCCTTTGCATCAAGAAGAAAATTTTTTGGGTAAAATTTGTTTATACAACTATTGTTCACAAAAGTGAAGAATTTTTAATGTTCTAGTGTAAGCCTTTTTGAGTTATTTAGAAAAAACCACAGGGGGGGGGGGGTAACACTCCGCCCCTGCCATCTTGATCCCTTCATAACGTCTTTCTAATTTCAAATCTAAATTCCTCCAAAGTGCATTAAATTTTAAGTCCAATCCCTCCAAAACGTCCAAAAGTTTGTTACTAAATTTTTCCCAAAGTAGTTGAGTCTTCGCCACAAATTCTATGCAACCTGATGTCTATGCAAAACCGTTGTCTATATACCTTAGAAATTTCAAAATATGAGTACTGCATGTTTAAGCAAATCTATATATAAATTTGGCTTGTCTGTCTGTTTTGGTATCTGTCTGTCTGTTTGTTTGTATCCAGTAAACGTCAAAACGGCTGAACCGATCGGGCCCAAATTTTTTGTGGGACATCACGTGACCACAGGAAAGGTTTATGAATGATAAAAATAAAAAAATGTGTTTTAAAGGTTTTTAATTTTGTAAAAAAAATTTAAATTCTTGAAAATCCGCGAATTTTTTTTTAAAAATCCGCAAAATTTCTTTCTTCTTTGTTTTAAAATGTAAACAAAAAGAACATGTTCACAATTTAAATAGAAGATGTGCGCTTCAAAAGCCTAATCTAAATTTGAAATATTATAGGTTTACATCATCAGGTTGCAAATGATATAGGGATGACAAAATTTCAGTTGGTGTATCAAAATCAGATATCTCTGAATCTAACTCCAAAATTTTGTATTTATATTGTTACCTTGGAGATACTACAAGGTAACATAGACTAGACCACACCTGCATGCGATTCCATTAGCGCCTGATCTAATCAGGGTTCAATTATGTGGTTGGTGTCTATTCTGAACCAATCCTTATATCGGGACTAAACGGTAAATGGAAATATTTACTTCTACTAAAACTATAGTGAGGCAGAGGCTTAATTAATAATAAAAATGTTTAAGAAGTTTATATAAAGTTTCAAACATATTTAAGAAACTTCTAGAAATTTTGCAAGAAATTCTACAATACCTCAAGACCTTAAAACCAACTACAAGACAGTAAAAAAAAGCTGGGGAATGGGAAAAGTAGATTTAAAAGTTTCCGCTCGACAACTTCAATTGACCCCAGTTCCGAAAACTCATGAAGGATCCTTTAAGGGTTTCAAGCTGTTATTACACGGATAAGAATATTATTATTAATGCATTGCTTACTTTGATGACTTATGCAAACATAATTGCAACATAATTGAAATCAAATATAAAAGGAAAGGGATATTAGATGTTAACTGAAATAAATAAAATTTCTTTTTAACTGCGTGATACTTTAAATTAACCATTTATTTTACAGTCCCTAATTGAACGCAAAAGAGAGAGAGAAGGAGGAAAGAAGAAAGACTGGATGTAAAGAGGGGAGGGGAGAGGGGGCGGTATCTTGTTGTATAAACACCTTGAACATTGAAATATGTTAGGTAGTGTAGATGTGCTAATGAACAATATGTTTTACCAGTGTTTTTATAACAAGCAATATTGAAATACAAGCCAATACACAAGCTTATCTTCTCAATATCTATATCTATCTATCTATCTATCTACACCCTTAAGAGATACACTCATGGGTTTGTTTAATTAAAGCTATTCATCAGAAGTTCTTTTTCTTCTGTCCGAACTTCATTATTCATTATTCATTTATCAGATTTTATCTAAACTGTCCTATCTTCATTTTATTCATCTCTTCAATATAAAACTACTTTCTTCGACGATACGAAAGTTAGTCTATAATATTCATTTACTCTATTTACTCTATTGCCTATTCGCTTTATTGCTTTATTACATAATTTAATGTACAGAACATTTGCTCTATTAACTCTATTGCCTATTCGCTTTATTGCTTTATTACATAATTTGATGTTCAGAACATTTGCTCTAAATGCCTTTTGATTTATACTTTATTTGTTCTATATAACATTTGCTCTGTATAAGCCATTTGCTCAAAAAGCCATTTGCTCTATATACCATTTGCTTTTTATACCATTTGCTCTATACTTTATTTGTTTATTTTCTCTATTCTTTATTTGTTCTTTATGCCCCTTTCTCTTTACTTTATTTGTTCTATTTGCCATTTACTCTATACTTTATTTATTCTATATGCCATTTTCTCTATACTTTATTTGTTCTATATGCCATTTGCTCTATACTTTTGTAACAGTGGGCGAGTTTTGTTGATCTTTTACGATCAGCAATTCAAGGATTTTTTGGATCGCTGAGATCATAGCTACCAAGGGGAATCATGCCCCCTTCCCCCCCCCCATTCTTTAACCCTACGGTTGGACTTTAGAGTCCTATTTTGAATCCTAACGGATTTATTTGAGTTTGCATTTGGATTCTATAAATAACCCAAGCGACGCCGAATTTTCCGTTATCTTGAAGACCCAAGCGTTGGGGAGGGGGCGGAACAACCCCGGGGTAGCTAGGGTTAAATGCGATCCTAGGATGGAGCAAAATCGAAGGAGGAGAGTTAGTTGATCATCAGCTCCCTTAAACTGAGGTTCCCTTGAAGAATTCCCCTGTTTTGATGAAACTGATTTGATTCATAATATTTAGTTTGTATAAGTATCGTTCGATTTAAAGTTTGTACTTTTTGTATCTTTTGTATATAAATATATCGTAAGAAAAACCGACTCGTAGAATATTTGAGAAACTCAGTGCATTGCTTTATTGATTTTTATTCATATACAATATGGTGACATGACATTTGCTCTATATGCCATTAGCCTGACCTTATGGACTAAGGGATAAATTTTGCCAAAAATCGCCTTATTTCATTCCTCGATCTCTATAATCTCTCTTCATTTTCTTTCTAATCCATTCTATCTTGTTCCATATCTAACTGCCTGATTTATTCCATTATCCTTTTCCTTTCTTCAAAATTTCTTCAATATATTCCCCTCTTTTTACAATATTTGTTGAAAACCAATATTCCCCACTGATCATTATTAATCAAATTATCATAAATAGATATAAATTTTATATTTAAACATATCCGATTCTAATATATTAGAAGATGAATAGGGGGTACAGCTAAAACTTTTATCATATTCTAAATAAAACAGATAAAAATATATTTATCTTTTTAATTTTTTTATTTGATTTTCCATGGGTTTTAAAAACTCAAATAAAAATGTGTTGACATAAACAAAAGGGTAAAAATATTTTTGTCGTACAATCTGATAAAATCAAATATTGATTCAAAATGAGAAGATATATCTACTGTAGACTACTACCTAGTAAAGGATCAAATAACTCAAAATATACAAAACCTTCTTTCAATTCCTGTCATATTAGATTTAACCCCCAAACCTCCCAGACGTAGAGAGGGGGGGGGGTACAGTCCAATTGAAATTCTAGGTAGAGGGAGGGGCCCCCTCCCCCTTTCTGATATACTAGATTCATGAGAAGAGAGGGTACAAAAACATGAGTATCATATATAGCGTTAGGTAGTTTCCCAAAGGCATTTTCCCAAGGGAGACTTCCCAAGTGACAATTTCCCAAGTTGCAACTTCCCAAAGATTAGGTTAGGGCCTCTGAGGCGCCACAGACTGCAATGGGGACCGAGCGCTGCGGCTAGGATTGACTTGGGAAGTTGCTTTGGGAAGTTGCCGCATGGGAAAATACCCTTGGGAAGTTGCCACTTGTGAAAAATCCTTTAGGAAAGTACCTAACATCTTATATATGTATCATTTGTATGAAGCATATATCAGGTTTCAAGGATTAAAATATAAAAGAATGTGTCTCAAAGAGAGGGAACAGAACGGAACAATCAAGATATTCATACTGAAGTTAGGGGGACAGGGTTATATAGTGACCTATTAGAACTGTCAGGAACTGGTTTAAGGTAAATACACAAAAAATGAAAAACAGGTGTGGCCCTCCTACCCTGTCCAGGAAAGTACCGACCTTTGTTTACTTTTGTTTTTTTACAATTTAAGATTTAGTTTCTCTACCAATCCATAATTCACGTCACAGTCATGTGTACACAAATTCCATCCCCCTTTACCTTTAGTATACATACCTTGGGAATTATCATAATCTGTAGAATAATATTTCACATCAAGACCATTTTGGGACCAAACTTTTTGTGGTACTAGAAAGTTTTAGTTTTAGTTTTTTTAGCTTGAAACAGAGCTGTTTTGTGTTGTTTAATTTTTAAACATGATTAAAAGGATGAAAAGTATAAATTACTATTGTGAAATGCAGTATTTGATTAAATATCCAACCATAAATATATTTAAAACTTTCCAAATTAAATCCCTCTGCCTCCTCCTTCTCCCCCCATCTATCTATCTACNTAAGGTAAAGGGGGGGGGGGTCTCACAATTTCTATCAAAGGGGTTCCTCCGACCCAACCCCTCTTTCAGGAATTGTTTGCCTTTTTTACTTAAAATTGAAATTTTAAACCCAGAGACCCATTCTTAATTGAAAATTTCCTTTCCATATTGATAATTTGTAATTTCTATATTTTGTAAGATCTGACATTTTTTCTTTCTTTTATCTGTTTTCTCTATTTCACGGCTGATGCTTTGCATTGTCCTATTCTTTATATTCTTTTCAGACATATATACAAGCCTTACAGGGGGAACCAAATATACAAGCTTTACAGGGGGAACCAAATGTACAAGCTTTACAGGGTGAACCATATAAACAAGCTTTACAGGGGGGACCATATATACAAGCTTTACAGGGTGAACCCTATTTACAGCTTTGCATGGTGAAGTATAATACACAAGCTTTACAGGGTGAACCCTATATATATTGAAGCTAGAAGAAACCGAAGATATTAATTTCACAAATAAATTGGTATTGAAAATAAAAACTTGCTGACGAGAACTTTCCACTTTTAAATTCAAAGAATTAATCTAATTCAGTTACTTTCCGCCTCCATTTCTACCAGCATGCTCTCTATCTTTCCCTGGACCTGTCTCTGTAACCCTTCCCTAATCCCTATCCCTGTCTCAACCCTCCCCCTGCCCCCCCACTTCCAATCTTACTAATGATGCATGTTTTGCTGGGTCACAATTGCTACATTGTTGCATTGTTAGCAGGTTTCTTGTTTGATAAACCAACCTTTTTATAAATTCCTTCCTGGCACAGCATGCAAATCAAGCCATTTGCAAAACAGGCAGTGACACGGCTTGTTACTCTGGCAATGGGAACCAAACAAAAATATAAATAACAATAAAAATATCAAACACGGTCTCCATGGCCAATAACCATGATATTTAGCTTTAATAAAAACAAATTTTGAATACTTTTTTTTCTGCTTCTCATATTTGCTAATGTCAGGTTTCTTTCTCGTTGATTATAATATATGACAGATATATCAGTTTAGTCATCTAGTGCTTCAATAGATAGATCGATAGATATATAGATAGATGGAGAATAAAAGGCTTCTTAGCTTTCAATATAGCCTACCATATGAAGCCTCGATTCAAGTTTTTTTTCGAGCACTGTGTTTTCTGAGGTTCTTAAGGTTTCAAAAATGTTAGGCACTTCCACTGATGCTGTCCTAACTCCCAATTCACAATGGCGAATTTCTTTTAAAATATTTCAAATGAAATTAATTTCATATCTTGGTTTTATTATTGTGATAAGAAGAGAGAACTAAGGATGAAGGATTTATGGATTAAATGAGGGTCAGATTTATAGGTCCCTCTCAAATAAAACCCTCTATTTCTTCGTTCAGAGAACTCCAAATCACTGCAGTACACACCAAATTCATGGTTAAGGTTGAGATGGAGTATAGTGAGTTGTCGTTTAGAAGTTAGTATTTCATGGATTTGTTTTTTCGTGAGTTTGTGAGTTTGTCTTTCAGGAGTTTTTCCTCCAGAAGTTTGTACTTTGGGAAGCTTCCTTCAGGAGTTTGTACTTTGGGAAGCTTCCTTCAGGAGTTTGTACTTTTGGAAGCTTCCTTCAGGAGTTTGTACTTTGGGAAGCTTCCTTCAAAGTTTGTCTTTTAAGAGTTAATCTTCAGTAGATTTTTAGACAGACTTTGTCTTACAGGAGTTTGTCGTTCAGGAGATTGTCATGACGCCTACATGGATGGACAGGGGGCCAAGGAAGTAATCTTCCTCTATGCAAACCTATGTACCATATGTTATCTTTACGCACATACAAGTAAGTTAGCGACCTGATGTTGTGGTCCAAGTTTTTCCCTTGACATTTTTAGCATCCGTAAGAAAATTACCTTTTGATAAGATTTAAAAATTGTTCTAAAACTACACATATTATTAATATGGAGTATGGAGAGGAACGGAGAACGTATTTACTATATATATACTGTATACTATATAGTTACAAATATGGAACAGAAGAGATTATATCTATAGAAGGAACAATGCTTTATTTAAAGATATGCATACTAGATACAGGATACATTTTTCACACAGCAAATATATCTTCTAACTACTTGAATATCTTTCTTTTCATTCTGCTGCTGCATTTAAATAATTTTATTTCTACATTTTTCTACATTTCTACATTCTACTATGTTTAATGGCATTATCTATCTATCTATCTATCTATCTATCTATCTATCTATCTATCTATCTAAATATCTATCTACCTATCTATCTAAATATCTATCTATCTATCTATCTATCTATCTATCTATCTATCTATCTATCTATCTATCTATCTATCTATCTATCTTTCTATCTATCTATCTACCTATCTATCTATTTATCTATCTATCTATCTATCTATCTATCTATCTATCTATCTATCTATCTATCTATGTTCTTCTCATCTTTATGAGAATGAATCATGTTTAAGAGTTTATGATGTTTAACCCCGTGAGTTATAAATCACTAGAGTAGATCATATCTTGGACAGTTTTTTCTCCAAGATACATTTATATGTATATATTTACATGAAATATGGTCCTTACATTAAACCTTATAATATTTTAAATGTAACATTATCATATTGAATAAAAAGAGTGAAATGATGAGTTTATGTAGATATATGAATACTTGTGATTTTTTACATTTTTTAATTTTTTTTATCGATTAACTAATATCTACTTTTTTACTCTACAGAGCTTTGGTCCATCACCATCACCGAATTTTAAAACTAAAGGGAGTGTTGGTTAATTTAAAGATGGATTATGAATTTAAATTAAGTTATAACATTTTGTGTTTATGTTTTGCTATCTTTTTGCCGATCCGACAGATATCTTTATTAATATCCTTACAAAGCTTTAGTTGAACCAGTCAAAACCGGGGTTTCTTCTACCTTTTGTAAGATTCAGCTAGACGTAAATATGAGTGATTTTCTATCCTTTGTAAAATCATTTCTGAACACTAGTTTTGTAATTTTCTGAAGTGTTCAACTAAAATGACGAAAATTGTTGTACAAATTTGCACGCGCTTTTTCATTTTTAAGTATACTTTTCTTGATTAATCTCATGTTTTCAAGTTTAAATATATATCAAGCTCTCTACAACACTTCTTTAGATACCTTCCTTTACTAAGCTTACCTTTCAGCCTTCATTAAAGGGAATGATCGTGAAAAATAAAGATAGATAAAAATGGATCGGCATTTCTTTGATCGACATGCGCTGATTTTGACATAGATCATTCTCAACGGAATGTTTTATAATTTACGATGGGCTAGATTTTACATGATTATTATTTATTTTTTGTTGAGTTTCGAGAACACTCTCTTTAAACCCTACCCCTCCCCATACTACTAAATCTTCTTTAAGATATAATTTTATCTCTTTCTCCGGTTCTATTTCTGCTTTCTACATTAGGTTAAGAATTATATGATAGTATCTGAGTATACCTTGAGTAAAACCGAACCCTATATTCTGGTTTAATATCTCCCTAGACAAGGGTGTCGGTATCCCTATGTAAGCCTGTATAAGGTTACACTTCAAATATAGAACATCTCAAATCCATGTTTAATGCGCTTGTCATATAATATACAAATGGCCTGACAAAGACACAGAGAAAAACTGGTTAGATTTAGACACAGATTAGAATTCAGGATTTTTATTCGTAGGTGTTATTGGATTAAAAAAAATGTGAATTGTCCAGACTGGCAAAAAAAGGTTTTACTCTCATAGGTAGAAAAACTCGGGTTTGTAAATTAATTCCGATATATTTCATATCCTCTACGGTCCTACAGAAAATGACCAAAATTATTACAAATTAAAAGTAAAGATGATGTAACAGATAAATTTCTAGAAATTTATAAAAAAGTAAGCAAATTAGGAGAGGGGCGTTTTTTTGAAGTAGAATGAAAATTGAAAAGCGTAAGAATTATGGTCAACCTTAAAGAATGGTGGTATTGTCAAAACTGAAAGAAATGTTCATTGAATCAAGGGTTGAGGGTGGGTGGGGGGAAGGGGTTTGGAGAATAGGTTGACCGACACAGATACGAAAATACTTTTAAAAAAACACGAGATGGTTGCCAACAAACGTATGATTACTGCACATTATTGATTACTAGCTTGGTGACCCAGCTTTGACTGGAAACAATGCTTTCTCTGTTAAATTCTAAATTTCTAAACCAAACTAAGAACATTTTTGTAGTTTTGGGTTTTCCAATGATATTTTAGACAAATCGGTTGAGTTATGATCATGCATACAAACAAACAGACACATAGAGATTAGTATATACTTTATATATATAGATGGTTGTTCTGGAATGACCACTTTACTCTATTGGCTGGATTGCTTTAATACTTTGTTTTCAACAAATCCTTCTAGTCAATTACATACAGCTAAAACCTTTTAAACTCATAAAAACCAATTCCTAACTTGGAAACTGCTAGGGTACAGGTTATGGGTTGGACTGCACACACTGATAAAAAGGACGGTCTGGTACACCTCAATCAAGCCGAAACAATAGTACAGTGCGAAAACTCATACTTATCCATCTTGAAAATTGCACAACAGAAAAGCATTCCATGCATAATGTGCATGATCTCATATCATACAAACTTTACAGTACACACAATATCTGAACTGTGTGAAGGATACAGAACCGAACTACGAACCAGATTTAATGAATAGTGAGTAAGTAGTTGAATCGCATATACTTAGTTCAAAAGCTTCTCTTCTTGGTTCTAATTTAAAGAGAGTGTCTGGCTAAACATGGAGTTGAGCCGAGAATGCAGTATTGTTTAGGATACATTTTCTTTAAAATCCTAATAGTTGGTTCATTTGGGGAGGGATAATTTTGAAAATAGGTTTTTAAAAAATTATTCAATATCGACCAAGAACAATTTAACGAAAATTCTACAGTAAAATAATTAGTTGTTTTGGAACAGGTTGAGAAAATAAAATTTAACTCATATCACCTAAGGTAATCTTATTCCGTTTTTAGTTTCTGTAATATCTCATTGTTCACAAACCTTTTCTGTATATTTCCTGAAATTTTATTGAAAAGACTCAACAGTTATCCATTTCTTACAGATCGTAATTTTAAAAGCTAAGAAAGAAAAATTTTAAAAAGTTTTTTTAGTTTTAGAGGGCTTCACAGGACATCCTTATATACTTTAAGTTAAATATATGGGATTTATTTTCACACTGATATTGATTATGAATATTTGTACACAATATATGTAACAAAATGCTTGGTTAGTTTGTCCTGCAATTATTAAAAAGGAAAGCGTTCTGAGAAGGATCTAAAAGGATCCATTTCTATATCAAATAAGGACTGTAACGTAATTTTACCTTACCATTAATTCAAAGAGTTCACAACGGTAGCCTTTCAAGTAGAAATTATAAAACTAATAATTTGTATTTGTGGTTTCTCTACCAAAGTGACTTACGCATTTTTGGGTTTAAAACAATGGATGTGGATTTAAAGATTCGTTCAATATTCCAGAAAGATGTAACTTTCAATCACAATTTTACTTATTAAACATATTTTTTTGCCTTTTTTCTGATATAATTTTTTGCCGACATATACTTTTTGTATGAAAGGTATTAAACAAACAAATCCGTAAGTTTATATATCGTTTAATTATAGACCAAAACGCATATGACTTTAAATAGAAGAAACCGAACGCCTCTCACTCTGGTTAGTCCGGGGTGAGATATGATCAGAATCAAACCCTTTTCAAGTCTAAAAATCAGCAGATCAAGGTTTCAAGGGTACCATTTTGAATCGGGCATGCAGCTTTTTTTAAATGGAGGGTCACTTAAAGTTTAGTCTACAGGCCCTTTTAGTTTATTATGTTTTGTTATAAAAAGAACAATTTCATTATTTATCATTTTATTTTGAGAACAGCAGTCACACAATCTTTCAGTTTAATTATTCTACTGAATGCTTGAGTCTCAGTTTGAAAGTTCTAAGGAATTGTTTTCCAGCTGCACGGCTTTAAACTTGCAAAATAAAGAAATGAATTGAAAGTGTGTTCTAAGCTAAAAGATTTAAACATCCAAGATGTGTGTTTGTTGTTTTACATTATCTTGACAGAGTGTATGGGGAGGATTTCTTCTCTGCTAACATATTTATTTTTTAAAAGGGTCTGTTCTTGAATTTTAAATAAATTTTGCTAATAATAATTTGATGAGTTTTTAAAAAATCTTGTGAATAGAGTCATTTTTTAGATCCATTTTTATTACAAAAAAGTTTACAAATTGGTTAACAGTCTTTTTAAATGCCAGCATTTAGCTCGGTCACTTTTTAAATATTTGACCGTGCATTAACATTCTGTTACATTAAATCCATTTCAAGTTTTCATTTCAGGCATTTGTACAAGCTTAATGCATACATATACAATACGACACTTCTATGCACAATAAATGTTAATGTTATGGTGCCCCTGTTGATGTTGAAGGAATTCTACAGCGTCCCTGAAGCGGACAGTATAAGTTCCGAACTGCATCTTCATAAGAAGCAGGTTTTTAGATTTAGTCAAATGCATATATATCCGTACAAATTTGTTAGTTACACTTGATACATGGTATGTAGAGATACCTACGTTGTTTTTCGCTAAGGCACTATTAAGTAATCTTTAGCTTTATTTGTGTATATTTTACGAAAAAAACTAATGCATTATGATTCCTCGAAATCTTGAGACTATTTCTTCCTAAATCTAGAGTAAGCTTTTGTGAGCAGATTGATTTTAGATACGTTTATAGTTTAAAAATTAGTAGATCTTTGAATTTATATTTAGTTGTGAACCAATAACTTTTGAATATGTTAAATCTAGTAAATCTCGTCATTATGGTATGAGTCTATAACTTTTGAATGAGCAAATATAAGGTAGAAACTTATAAGTCTTACTTAGTTCTTGTAAATCTCGCCTTTATGATGCGGGTTGATAACTTTTGAGTAAATGTCGTAACTTTTAATCTGATTTATTGTACATATTTGATTTCGTATATATTAAATAAATACTTTTTATGGTCAATCTTTCAGATTGAACCGTTTGTTCAGTACCAGAGCGCTGATTTATTCTGAGACGAAGAGATGATAGAGTAGTCCAAGGATATTGAACGTTCCAATCGACATGCTATTAGGGTTACCTTGATAAATTGACATACTTCACTTGTAAATTTAATCTGGAATAATCTTTCACAATAAAACTTTTCATCAGAGTTGTGATTTTTACATTTTTAAAACTCGCTGCGTATTTCTCGAAGTTTAACCATGTGAATTTCGAGAATATACATGCACAGAACTGAAAAAGAAAATGTTAATAGGAGTCGATATTGGATAATTGTATAGCAAAGAACTGACAGAAAACCTGCCACAAGCTTCAGTCTTCTCTAAAGTTTTCCGAACTTCTATTTCCTCCTTCATTTCACCCTTCAACTGTATTCCAATACTCTAGAGATGAAGGAGATACAGTACAGGGTGTCACAAGATAAATGATTGTTTATTTTGTATCCAATATTCTCTGTACCTGTATCCCCTCTTTCCCCCTATACCGCCATATACCTCCCTATACCCCCATATACCTCCTTATACCCCCATATACCTCCCTATACCCCCATATACCTCCCTATACCCCATGTACCTCCCTATATCCCCATATACCTCCCTATACCTCCATATACCTCCCTATATCCCCATATACCTCCTTATACCTTCATATACCTCCCTATACCTCCATTTACCTCCCTATATCCCCATATACCTCCCTATACCCCCATATACCTCCCTATACCCCCATGGCCCATATACCTCCTTATACCCCCATGTACCTTCTGTATCCTGGTTTCTTCTGTCTCTACACTGAACAGAAGATAAACGATAATATTTGTTTTCTCATGGATAGTTACACAGACAAACACACTCTTATGGATAGTTGCACAGACAAACACACACACACACTCTCATGGATAGTTGCACAAACATATACACACCCTCTTATACTAGTAAAAACAAACAAACAAAATTTCAACGTACACATAAAGGAATTGATAAACAATGTGCCGTTTACTGTACATTATTCACAAAAAAATATTTTCTTACGCTGCAAATTTTTTATAGTCGTTGAACAAATTGGACACTCAAAGAGTTATTTTAAGATTCTTTGAAAAAGGGATTTTCCATGTATTTTTATTTCAGAACTATATAGTATATAATTCATAATTGGGTTCACTTAAAGGAGCTGTAAGCTTAAGTTTAAGTGACCCTCCCAGCTTTGCCAATTTGTTTATAATTTTCAAAACTGATTATTTTCAAACGTGGTTTTACAAAAGTATCTGGCGCATTTCAACTTACAGGAAAACAGGAATTATGAGAATGAAACAATTTTAAACCTAGAAAAACAACAATATCAGATAAGGGATTTAAGATTTCCGGTGTGAATCGGGCATTGACATCTTTGCATGAAGGGTCAATTGAATTTCCCCATACAGCCTCTTTTAAAGAGAATTTTTTTGTCCACAATAAAACAATTAAAAAAAGTTTTTGTTTATTATTTAAGTTTTCTGCTGTATCTGTATTCTGTAATCAGTACCCTGTAATATACATTCAATACATATTATAAAATATATATAATCTGTCAAACTGCCAGCAGTCTACTACAGACAAATGTTTCAATCCCACATAAGTAAATATGTATATTGTTTGCAATTCTTTTTCTAATGTCTGGGATTCTATGAGTCTATACATGTTTATGTATACTGTCTCCTATACTGTCTCTTGTCACGTCAAACTAAAGATTCAATACTCTTCTAAAGAGTAAGAACGAACTCCTGATGATGCCAGAGTTTTCGGCGAAATAAACTGAGAAGAAAATGATATAATTTTAGCTAGAAAGAAGGGTTGGGATTTGTTTAAAAACGATATAAAGTCAAACTAAATTAAATTGGGTGCAAGATTTAAATCTTATGTTTTCAATCAATAACTCCTCTTATTAAAAAGCTATTAAGAAGAACAAAAATGTTTTGAATTTCTGAAATGTAACCGAACAAACTTGTTTTTTTTTATACTTGTATGTAAATTCAAAACCAGAGGAGCTGCGCCTATACGAGGTCGCAAAGTGATAGCAGAACTGACGCATAAATTTAACAATCTACTTCTGTTCAGTTTGCAGTATAGTTGCAATAAGTGCAATTGTCTTATACATATTTACAAATTTACACTCCATTACCTAAATCCACATATATACAAAATTACACTCCACTACCTAAATCCACATATATACAAATTTACACTCCACTACCTAAATCCACATATATACAAATTTACACTCCACTACCTAAATCCACATATTTACAAATTTACACTCCACTACCTAAATCCACATATACACAAATTTACACTCCACTACCTAAATCCACATATTTGCAAATTACACTCCACTACCTAAATCCACATATATAAAAAATGACACTCCACTACCTAAATCCACATATAAACAAAATAACACTCCACTACCTAAATCCACATATATGTAAATTTACACTCCACTACCTAAATCCACATATTTACTAATTTACAATCCACTACCTAAATCCTAATATATACAAAATTACACTCCACTTCCTAAATCCACATATATACAAAATTACACTCCACTACCTAAATCCACATATATACAAAATAACACTCCACTACCTAAATCCACATATATGTAAATTTACACTCCACTACCTAAATCCACATATATACAAAATTACACTCCACTACCTAAATCCACATATATACAAAATTACACTCCACTACCTAAATCCACATATTTTTTGTTTAAAGGGACTGTGGACAACATTTTTAGAGACACTTTATTTTAAAAAGTTCTAATCGTATTCACTATTCACTATTTATATTTCAGTCTACCTTCAGTCTACTTATACTACACTGATTCATATTTTTCTATATATTTCAATCTACCTATATAACACTGATATGTATTTCAGATTTCAATATATGTTTTAGTCTACCTACCTATATTACACTGATATATACTTCTATATATATTTTTGTCTGCCTGTATTACATTGATATATATTTCTATATATATTTTAGTCTATACCTATATATATTTCCCCTTTATCTGTCGAACAAAGTTTGACAGGTTGAGTTAAATCAATGTATTGTGTGGAAAGCATGATTAAAATTCTAGTTCAGGTTGAAGATGGGTAGAGGGGGGAAGTCCGGAGGGTGGGGATGTGTATTGACCAGGATGTTGATGAAGGTATTTATTTGAAATGGTCACTGATTAAACCAAGTTTTAAATGATTTATATTTAAGTTCATTTTCTAAAATATACGTTTGAGTTCGACCCTCCTTGCAATACAATGCAATGCAATGCAATTGCAATGTGAAAGGTTTCAAGAATCATCGCGATGCAAAGAAATTGAGTCTTTGCCAAAAACTCAATTTTTCTAGCTTTGCAACCTGATGGTTTAATTCTTTGATATTTCATACTGAGATAATTAAATCTAACAAACTTATAGTTAGAAATATCTAAGGTCTAGTTACGAGATTGGGTTCTGAAGATATCGGGGGTTGGAAAATCAGAGTTTGTGGCAAAGACTCAATTCCGTTGGCATTCTCAAAATATCAAATGTCTGGGACTTTATTAAACATGAAGTGATGAATACATTCACATCGGTTTCCGTAAAAGCTTAGTCTGATCAAGTATGAATTAGATATAAATGTTTAAAATTGGAAAACTAAGAATTTTCAAATGCAGTTTTCTACAAAAGTGACTTAATAGAAATAAACACTTTTAAACCTAGAAAAACAAAAATATCTTTAACATTATTGGTCAGATAACGGCTTTAAGGGTACTCCTGTGAATCAGGCATTGCCATATTTGCAAGGCACTGTGATATAAAGGTCTCAACCTCTCAAGCAAAAATCGATGAGAATTTTACCAATTACTTCTTAAAAACTAGAGCTATTAACAAGTGCTTATAGTGCTAAAATGTACATGTAAAAGGCTATAGAAAAGCATAAGTGAGTTAGAGCATGGTAAAATCAAAGCCAAGGCGTTGCAACACTTCAAAGTCGACCCTGTCTTAAAAATTGATGAGACTTTTTAAAAGCAGGCTGAATCTATGTGAAGGAGGTTCACTTGAAATTACGCTTACAGTACCTTTAAATATTAAAGTTGATGAAGTTGGATGGATAGAGAGATAGAAGGCTCTAAACCATTATATTTACAATGGCTAACCTGCATATCATGATAAGAAACATAATCGGTTTAACTAATACCTTTCTTGTTCACATCTTGTCACATATGCGGCTTTTTGTTCCCGCTTTTAGCCTATTTCTAGGCACATGAATCCAGACTTTTTTGGAAGAATTATAAGTTTTTGTGAGACTTATGTCTGACCCAATCCGTCAAATATTTGGTGAGAGGGTTTATACCTTTACTTTGTGGGGTATCTTACGCTAAACTGACCAGAGCTAAACATATTTGGACTAAACCTATATAATCTATATATATATTTATATATATTGGTTAACTCTGCTAAACTGACCAGAGCTAAACATATTTGGACTAGACCTATATAATCTATATATATTGGTTAACTCTGCTTGTTTGTTTGTTTGTATGTATTATAACTTGAAAACATCTTGACCGATTTGCCTGAAATTTTGATTGAGAAAATCGGTATAACCCCGCAGAGTTGTTGTCACACTCCTGTATGCCGAGTCCATTAGCGACTGATCTAATCAGGGTTCAGTCATGTGTTTGTTGTCTATTCTGAACCAATAGAAATAGTATGGTGGTAACATCTATCTTCCAATCTATCTGTTACGCGACGAAATCGTCTCGTCCTGATCAAGGTGCCCCTATTGATGTTGAAGGAATTCTACCGCGCCCCTGAGGCAGACAGTATAAGTTTCGTACTGCATCTTCATAAGAAGCCGGTTTTTAGATTTAGTCAAATGCATTTTATTCGTACAAATTTGTTAGTTACACTTGATACATTGTAGAGATACCTACGTCGTTTTTTCGCTAAGGCACTATTAGGTAATCTTTAGCTTTATTTGTGTATATTTTAAAGACAAAACTAATGCATTATGATTACTCGAAATCTTGAGACTATTACTTCCTGAATCTAGAGTAAGCTTTTGTGAGCAGATTGATTTTAGATACGTTTATAGTTTAAAAATTAGTAGATCTTTGAATTTATATTTAGTTGTGAACCAATAACTTTTGAATATGTTAAATCTAGTAAATCTCGCCATTATGGTATGAGTCAATAACTTTTGAATGAGCAAATATAAGGTAGAAACTTTTAAGTCTTGCTAAGTTCTAGTAATCTCGCTTTTATGATGCGAGTTGATAACTTTTGAGTAAATGTCATAACTTTTAATCTGATTTATTGTACATATTTGATTTCGTATATATTAAATAAATACTTAATATGGTCAATCTTTCAGATTGAGCCGTTTGTTCAGTACCAGAGCGCTGATTTATTCTGAGACGAAGAGATGATAGAGTAGTCGAAGGATTTGTGAGGCTATTGAACGTTCCAATCGACCTGAGCTGAATTATGACGTGGGGAAATACTATTAGGGTTATCCTGATAAATTGATATATTCACGGCCAGTGGTTTGGTCGCGAAACACTATCTCATTATCCAATCAGAGTTATGAATCCTTCTATCGGCGCTATCAGTAAAGGGAAATGGAATTTTAGACAAATCTCTTAATATCTCAGTCAATTCTTAAGGTCCAAAAACGAAAGAGTACATTTTGGAAATACCAAAAGAAGCTTTTAATTTTTTATATAGTAAAGCTTTATTTATATAAGATATTAGCCACTGTATCTTATTTTTCTTAGTCCAGGGCCATAGAATAAAACCTCAAGAACACCAAACAGAGATTTTTTTTTATATCCACAATTTGTAGAGTCTACTTAGCTGTAACAGGTTAAACGCTTTTCTGTAAAATTACATAACTTAAAATTGTACTCTAACACAGAACAGTTTAGATAGGTAGATAGAATCAAATCTATAAGCGGGGCGTGGTTAAACTACTGCTTCATCGTTCTAATTTTGATGAATCAATACCTTTATATTCTCCTGCTGTTGGTACATGAGGCAATTCATAGTAATTTAAAGCAGGAACTAGAAGTTGAACCTGGTTTAAATTTAACAAATTCATAAAATTCCAACTCTAAATTATTGAAACTTTACACGATTAATAAATATTTTTACAATTCTAATCCTTTTTTGTAGCGCACCACAATAGATTCTTCGGACATTTAGAGTTTGTTTTTGTTTGGAATTATCTGATACCGGTGACCAGACCTATACAGGTCTGCAGTAGAATGTGATGCATATTCTACAGGGAGTCCCATTTATCTTGTAAAACCGTTGTCATGAAACAACTAAAAAAATAAATTTGTTAAATCAGCTACTAATTTTAAAACTTTTTTTTGAGAGAAGAAAACTTAGCTGGTTACGTTTAATTTGATCTTTCTTATTTCAGACCTAATGATTTTTTCCGACCGCGTCGGATGCATCAACATTGCACATGCTTTAATAATCCTTTGAAACATCCCCACATAGACATTTGTCCGAAAAACAGAGTGCTGTCAATGTTAATATGTCTCGGCGCGGGTTAAATGTCCGCCGAACAATAACTACTTACAAGATCGCAAGATCGTACCAGTAATTCCGAATACATTTATCCTTTTTCTTACGTCTTTTTCTGATGGTTTTAATCTAATGCAAAGTAAAACTTTAAATTTTGAAAATATATCGTTTTGTTTGTCCCAGACTCCGTATTTCGTTATTACTTTTCATAAAAAATCAATATTTTGAAATTATTTCTCTTATTAGTTTTTTTGAGACACAGTTTGAATTGTTTATTGTTCTTGTATTATTTATATCAGGGTCCTAAAGGTTTATAGGACTACAAACTAGTGAAGAAAAAGGTTGACAGTGCAGACTGAGAGATAAATAGGGGGTCCCAGGGTTCAGATAGATAAACAGATAGATAGATACATATATAGACGTACAGATAGATAGATAGATAGATATATATATATAAATAGACAGACAGATAGATAGATATATAGATATATAAATAGACATACAGATAGATATATAGATATATAAATAGACAGACAGATAGATAGACAGATATATATATATAAATAGAAATACAGATAGATAGATAGACAGACAGATAGATAGATAGATAGATAGATAGATATATAAATAGACAGATATATAGATAGATAGATAGATAGATAGATAGATAGATAGATAGATAGATAGATAGATATATAAATAGACAGATATATAGATAGATAGATACAAATAGACAGACAGATAGATAGATAAATAGATATATAAATAGACAGATATATAGATAGATAGATAGATAGATAGATAGATAGATAGATAGATAGATAGATAGATAGATAGATAGATAGATATATAGATAGATAGATAGAGATAGAGACCAAAAGACCAGAGACCATAAGACCAGAGACCATAAGACCAAAGACTATAAGACCAGAGACCAGAAGACCATATTAATAGATATTAAAACATTTAACAATAACATAAAGTACGTAGATTAGGTAGATAGATATTAAATGTTAAAGTAAAAAGGTATTTAAAAAGCTGATCATAAATCAAGACTTTGTTTAAAAGAGAAATCCAATCTAGACCAGCTTATTTCAACATGTACATTGTACATGGCACACTGTACGCTGTGTGTAAAGTGTACAGTGAATTACGTTGATTTCGTGCATACCACAGTCTGGCGCATGCTTAAAATATTATCTATATATAATATATATACATACATCTATTATCTAGTATTTTCTTTTGTGTGCTTTAATGTTGTTTTCAAAATATCAGGGAAGCGTATTTTCAAAGTTTTCAAGTTTTCAAGTTGAAAAAGAGCAAAAAGTTCAAAGTGTACATCTTGTGTACACATGCTAAAGATGAAATCTTTCAACAGTATAATTGAGTTAAAGTAAAATATATTGCCCTCTGTATAGAGGTATCTATCCACGATAGGACAGGTGCGTTTTAGAGTTCTTTTTTATTATTTCTTAATGCTTTTAGCTCCTAGTTCCCCCGCCACCCCCACCCCTAAACTCCCTGTCAAAACAGTTAAATATACGACCTCAAAAATGTCATTTTTCATTTTACTCTCTAAACTCCAAACTGAGGGGAAATTCAGGGGAACATTTTTTTTAACAAAAATGTTCTTAAAACCTAGCAAAAACTTTTTTACTGTAAAGTTTAACATTATTGAAAAAATGTCTGAAAATTTTTCTTTGTTTTAAAGACCCCCCCTCCTTAACGCTTATGTTTCTTGTCGGAGAAAGGTCATTATTTAAAAACGTCATCATTCTACGGTTGACTTGGTCAAAAATCCCTGAAACCTAGAAAAAAATCAAGCTTAAAAAAACTTTGCAAATATGCAACAACATAATTGTGCAATGTACAATGTACATACAATGTACATAGAATGTACAAACAATGTACATACACCTTGTAGGAATTTGGTTTAATAGGAATTTACTCGACTCCAAATAAAGCTATAAAAACAAGCCAGATTAATCAGAATAAGCAATTAAGAAATGAGTCTTTACCACAAAATCAAATATTCTAATCTATAAATCTTTGAAACCTGGTGATGGAAATCTTTGACATTTAAAACTTACAGAATTTATAGACTGACTTGCCTGAAGTCTACGACTTTGGGTTGCAAAGATATATGGATTACAAAACCTGAGTTTTTGGCAAATATTCAATTCATTTATTCAAGTTCTGGAGGAAATTCTGAACATAACAATTCCATACAACAGCATACAACTGTTTTCCAGCCAGCCTAACTACGTATGTTTCAGAACTGATACAGTTAACACTTCTCTAGTCGAGTCTGATTTATCTATGAATATAAGTGTAAATGTATTGATATGTTCTCTGGTTGAGTCTGATTTATCTATGAATATAAGTGTAAATGTAATGATATGTATGCAGGAAAATATTTTGTGTTAAGTTCTGTTTCTCTTGTTCTCTTCAGTGCAGGGAATTCAATCAAACGTAATTTAGAAATCGTTTAACTTTTAAATTTGAAATATTCGGCAAATATTCACAAAATTGAAATATAAATTTAATCTAATTTAATTACCATTGAAAATATAGTGTATTGCAGGGGAGAGGGAGATTTTATCGAGTTTTGTCTCTATATTTGTTTTTGTTTCAGAATTGGCTTTTGACTCATATCCTGTCTCTGTCTCTATTTCTGTCTCTGTCTCTGTGTCTGTCTCTGTCTCTGTCTCTGTCTCTATCTCTGTTTCTGTCTCAGTCTCAGTCTCTGTATCTGTCTCTGTCTCTGTCCCTGTCTCTGTCCCTGTCTCTGTCTCTGTCTCTGTCTCTGTCTCTGTCTCTGTCTCTGTCTCTGTCTCTGTCTATGTCTCTATCTCTGTTTCTGTCTCTATCTCTGTTTCTGTTTCTGTCTCTGTCTCTGTCTCTGTCTCTGTCTCTGTCTCTGTCGCTGCCTCTATCTTTATCCCTATCTTTGCCCCTGTCTAACATATTGATTAAACTCTCAAATACTTCACATTAAATTAATTTTATGGAAACTAATTCCGACCCTTTCATGATTTCAATTAAACCTTTAACTTTCCCTACCTCACACATTAGACTACTTAAATCAGTTTGGAACTACAGTGCGTACCAGAAAACAAAATTTCAATTAAATAAATTATTTCCATCAAGCATATCTTTGATGCCCTTTAAATGAAATGATTGATGCAACCACTAAGTAAGTGTAAATTAGATTATTCTAGAATTATCAAGAAGATTACAAGCCAATAACAATATATATCTTCTTCAAAATATTTTCATTTAAAAACATCAGATGTTTCTGATTTGTACTTGCTTTATGCTAGACATTTTAAAATTACTAATACTTTCAATATTCTCAATAGCTCTTAAAACGAAAAATTGCATAAATCTTGATTCCTTTAGAAATCGCTAGCTGAGATGATAGGAGGCTCGGACAAAAATTAATTTATTTATATTGAATGTCTTTTGTTTTTGTACTAAAATATTAGAAAGATTAAAGATTTACTTCAAAATAAAAAAATCACACCCCCCCCCTAAATCAAACACCAAGTAATGTTTCAGATTTTAATTATTTTCGAATAGATTGAAGTTAACGAAATCTATTTATTTATCCTACTAAATCTAAATCTGATATTAGTTTTCTTTGTGAGCCTCCAGAATACAAACTAGATTTTAAATATTTGGAATTCTACAAAACGATCTGCTTCATTGTCTATATAAGCCTCAACCCTATCCGAAATTTTGTATTTTTAAAACGATGATAAAATAAAAAGTTTAAAACTTAGAGGGACTTTTGTTGAAATTCAAAGAAAATTTACAATTGAAAATACTCAAATTTTGAAGTTAAAAACATGGATAACTTATTCTTCATTGATAATATAAGGCTCTGAAAAGGGTACCGTTGTGAATCTATAATTAAAGAGTAACTCGAAATTACGTCTACAGTTTCTTTGGAATAAACATCAAATAAAAACAATTTTTTTTGCACTTTTACCAAATACAAATATTTATGCAGAATTTTCAAATCTTTTTAGTAAACTAGTATTTTTCGGGAGAACATTTAGCTTCCGCCACTGAACTCTATATCATTTTATATATATATATATATATAATTTTTTTGCCAGTTCTCTGCGTTTTTTTTTTCAATGAAAAGTCTAAAAAGAAAAGGATTGGTGATATTATAGACCAAAATACGATTGAATTTAAATAGAGGAAACCGTGAATCCAGCCTTCCAGGGGGAAGCGACACATTTGGCTTTCTAACAAAAATATTCCTATTATCCTGATTATTTTCATTCTTAAAAGTTGTTCCGGAATTTCCATACAAGCTGAATATTTATCTTTATGTTAATAAATTAGATTATGTGGATGAATAAAATCTTCAAAGAAATGCCGATAACCCATGCTTATGTTGGCATATGAAGATATATTCTCAAGTGAACTCTTTGTTTCTTGCTTATAACGAACTTTTACAAAACCCTGACACATGAAGATTGCAATATAAGTCCTGTGGGCCCTGAATATACATTTGTTGCAAAATTATTCCCCTGGGACCTTGAAGCCTTTAGGCCTGGATAATATATCAACATTATGCATCGACAACAATAAATATCAGTTAATCAGCTTCAAGCTAACTCTAAAGAATTAATTTTATTTTAGTTTTGATAAATAATCTTACATTTACAAATCTTTGTCGTTTAAAGAAAAATTATGGATATCGCTAGATTTAGATTAGCTCAACCCAACCTAACCTTAGTTATCATAAAGGTGTACTTTTTTAATGTTGGGGGGGGTTATTCTAAGTTTAATTATCCCAAGATCTAACTAACTCAGGCCTGCTTCTATCCTTTCTCCTCTGTATACAGTCCATATATATATATACACCAATCCTTCATGCAGAATTCACAAACTATATTCATTATTCAAACAAACTCAACCTAACTAGAATAATTCATAAAAATTTGTCTGCTTCTAAGTGCAATGTTTTTGATAGATCATTTTTATAACAATATAAAAAAAGAAGATCATTTGCTTTATAAAAACTAATTTAGTAATATTGCCATTTTTTGCTATTACCTCGATTTTAATTAAATATTATTGGAATCACTGTGCGAATTTAATGAATTTGAGCCGCGTCTCAAATCCGTCAAAAACTGGTTTCAATTGAGCGCCGGCTTAAATCTTGAAAAATTTAATACAATTTTAAGTGAAACCAACCATATTTGAGCCGCGTCTTTAATTTAAGCCGCGGCTCAAATTCTTTAAATTCGGCTTCTGGATAAGAAAATGTTTAGGAAGGTTATTCTTTATTCATGATGGTTTATGTGTCCAACCCGATCTACATTTAAAACGTTTTTTGAACCAATAAAAGCTAAATACTGCACTGTTTGAGACAAATTTTATGTGGTTGACTTAGCTTTAGAATGAACAATAATAAATTATGATTAAAGCTTTGATACTGAAAACTCAAAGTATAAAAATATATAACAATATATATTGGGGGGGGGTTCCTTGAAACCAATCTGTAGAATAAAACAAAGTATATTATCAGTAAATTATTACTGGTTCTAATTCGAATGCATATTTGGTCAATATTTTATCAGAACTAATTGAATTCTTGACATAAGTCCTAATGCATCAAACCAGAAAAAATATTCAATAAATAACAAAACAGAAAGAAAAACTGAAATTTTAAACAAATCTGATTTTTCTTTAAATATTTTTAAAATTTAATGTTTTGAAGTTTTATTTATAATTTTGCACCCCTGGCAGCCCTTATATCCATATAACCGTTATATTGAATACTGCTAATGTATAAACCTAATTAAACTGATAAAACAAGATTATTTTGTAAAAGCCTGACAATAAATTTAGAATTATTTAATAGCTCTGCACAGCCGATCCTTAATAGATTAATGGTTGAATCAAGTATCTACTCGGAGAAACATGTTCAGAGGTCGGAACATTTATTTGAAGCATTGTTAGTCTTTCACGCTTGATCTCAATATCAAATTTTAAATGTTGATTCCTCACTTTATATTTTCCCTTCAGGGTTGACAACCACGGGATATGAAAGAGGAATAAAATCCGTAGAGATCTGCAGAACGGAGATCAATACTTGAGCCCGAGATACACAAAACAAACTAATAAAATCAGAAGATGTAAAATATATATTAATTTGCTGATTTTGTTTCACATTCAGGAAAAAACTACCAATCATTATGGAAACACAAAGTTAAGAGAAAATACTATTTGCAAAGTTTTTTAACAAAAAAACTTTAACAGACATCGTTTTTTAATCTTGGGTATATATCTAATAATGCAAACTACACTCTTATCTTTTGAAAATAATAACTGTTACAAAGCTGGATATTTTTCTTCAAATTATTAGAGAAATTAAAAACTATCTATCTATCTATCTATCTATCTATCTATCTATCTATCTATCTATCTATCTATCTATCTATCTATCTATCTATCTATCTATCTATCTATTTAAAGCAAATAATCTAACCATATCCACATCTTTCTATTCTATCTTTCTATCTATCTGTCTATCTAAAAGCGTCTAATCTAACAAGATGTGACTAATATCAATTAGAAGCGCGGCCTAAATACGCCTACACCAGACATCCAGTGGAGGAAACTTGTCTATACCGTATATCCAGTGGAGGAAACTAGTCTACTCTATACTATATATCCAGTGGAGGAAACTAGTCTATACTGTATATCCAGTGGAGGAAACTAGTCTACTCTATACTGTATATCCAGTGGAGGAAACTAGTCTACTCTATACTATATATCCAGTGGAGGAATCTAGTCTATACTGTATATCCAGTGGAGGAAACTAGCCTTTAGCTATTAAATATACTGGAAAAATAAATAAAATATTGGAATAGAAAAATAGAAAAGGATTTTAAAAAAAGAAAAAATAATGTTTAGAATGGAAACATGTCAAAATAGATTGGGAAGATTAAACAAAGATAAATCTTAGAAAATACAAATAGAAGAAGAGATAGACAATTACAATAATAAGTTTCCTCTGCTGCATGCTGTGTAAGAACGTTTGCTACAAATTAGTTCAGTCACTCACCCCGAAATAAAATATTTCTTGTTCTGGTTTTATTCGAAGATTTTCACACCAGGGCCGCGGGGGTTTACCGTCAGAAGACTACTTACTTTATTTCAACTAAGATTAAAGAATTTATTGCATGAATCCCAAATTAGAAAAAAATAACTAGTTTATATTGGAAATAAAGTTCTGAATTCTTGAACATACATTGCAGACATAACCTGCAGTATAAAGTAGAATGACGGTCATCTTTGAATAAGCTTTTGATTTGATATTAAATTACAGATTTTGTAATTTGTGAGAGTTATAATTGATCTCTGAAAACGTTCAGTTGTATAACGACCAAGGAGTATGAAAAAGAAGGGAGATACAACTGACACGGCCCGCCATACCGTATGAATATACATGCTTTGCAGGCAGTACTCCATTTGTAAATGAAATATTTGTTTAATTTATACAATTATCGCGTATTTAAAATCATACGGTATGGCGGGCCGTGTCAGTTGTATCTTCCTTCTATTTTATACTCCTTGGTTATTATACAACTGAACGTTTTTAGAGATATCTCAATTATTCTATTTCATACTCCTTAATGACAACACGAGTTACAAAGACGACAATCAATCCGTTTTATACTGGTTAGGACTGTTTCGTGACAATTACTATATGTAAAGTTTAAGTGAAAAGTTTTAATGGTCTAACGACGTGTCAATTCAGAAATTTTTGTATTTTTGACCATGATTCATGAAATATCTGACACACCTATACAGAGATGTCTTTAGATCAAAGATGTTTGTAATTATTCTCTAGTACATCCCACTCTACCTTGCTTAATACTGGACACTGAATGCTAGAAAAGGACAATAATATTAAATATATTTAGATAAAAGACACAAAAAACTGCACACTAGACAATTTACCATATCTGAACACCTTATATAAACCTATATACAAGAATAGAAGATCTGAACCCCGAACATATTCACAAACATACAAGGTACGTCTGAACCCTGATCCCTGAACATATGTACAAGGTCTGAACCTTAAACCCAAAGCATATATAGATGAATGCAAGGTCTGAACCCTGAACCCTGACTCCTGAACATATACACAAGAATAAAAGGTCTGAATCCAACCCCTGAACATATGTAACACAAATACAAGGTATAAACCCTGAACCCTAAACATTTGTTCACGAATACAAGGTCTGAACCCTGAACCCTGAACATATGAACACGAATACAAGGCCTGAACCCTGAACCCTGAACATATACAAGAATAAAAGGTCTGAATCCAAACCCTGAACATATGTATTAGAATAAGCTATAAACCCTGAAACCTGAACCTTGAACATATTCAAGAATACAAGGTCTGAACCCTGAACCCTGAACATATGAATAAGAATACAAGGTCTGAACCCTGAACCCTTAACATATGTATAAGAATACAAGGTCTGAACCCTGAACCCTGAACATATGTGTAAGAATACAAGGTCTGAACCCTGAACCCTGAACATATGTATACGAATACAAGGTCCGAACCCTGAACCCTGAACATATGTGTAAGCATACAAGGTCTGAACCCTGAACCCTGAACATATGTGTAAGAATACAAGGTCTGAACCTTGAACCCTGAACATATGTATAAGAATACAAGGTCTGAACCCTGAACCCTTAACATATGTATAAGAATACAAAGTCTGAACCCTGAACCCTGAACATATGTATAAGAATACAAGGTACGTCTGAACCCTGATCCCTGAACATATGTACAAGGTCTGAACCTTAAACCCAAAGCATATATAGATGAATGCAAGGTCTGAACCCTGAACCCTGACTCCTGAACATATACACAAGAATAAAAGGTCTGAATCCAACCCCTGAACATATGTAACACAAATACAAGGTATAAACCCTGAACCCTAAACATTTGTTCACGAATACAAGGTCTGAACCCTGAACCCTGAACATATGAACACGAATACAAGGCCTGAACCCTGAACCCTGAACATATACAAGAATAAAAGGTCTGAATCCAAACCCTGAACATATGTATTAGAATAAGCTATAAACCCTGAAACCTGAACCTTGAACATATTCAAGAATACAAGGTCTGAACCCTGAACCCTGAACATATGTATAAGAATACAAGGTCTGAACCCTGAACCCTGAACATATGTATAAGAATACAAGGTCTGAACCCTGAACCATGAACATATGTATAAGAATACATGGTATCCCCTAGTTCTCCAATAAACCAATATAACCATGGACAGGCATTCAGATAAAGACTACTCCCTTGGGAGTTCACTCCAAGATTACTAAACTATATATATACTCTATACTATACTCTATACTATATACATTGTAAACACTTATATATATGTACACATACTAAAGTCTAGAACTGACCAACAATCAATTCTCCAATAACTAGGATGATATTTACAAAAAGAACTGGATATCCAGTGAACTCTGGAACGAAGAGATTACTCAACTCAAACTCTGAATAATATAATTCCGATATCTTTGCATTTTTATATTTCATATTTTGACTGCTTGTAATATAGCAAAAGTAATAGTTTGGAACTATAAATTCTGTTATATCAAATAATCTAAGTAAAAAGTAAACACCATTTGGTTGTAAAGATATAGGGATTAGAAAATTTGAGTTGTGTGAAAAGACCTAGATTATATTCATTATTTTTTTTTACCTCTTACCTCCCCTTTCACCTGTTGCTCCGTGTTTGCAGGTTTAAAATCAATAAACCCTGACGCTAATTACCAATATGATTAGACAGGATAATTACTAATTACTCATCAAGAACCTTGTCAAACCTTTCATCAATCCATCAATCTATAATATACACGCAAACACTAATAAATAACAAACAAGTTTTGCTTTTAAGAAGATGAATCAAAAAATAAAGAAAACAATAATCTCAGTTATTTTTTTCATTTTTTTGCATGCTGCAAATTTTTTTGCGACTGTCTTCAGAAGCTGCTAGAAACAACTCTCCAATTTACTTTTTTCTAGTCCTAGACATATACATTATTAAAGTGAATAGCGCTTGTTTTAGCTAAAAAGTTAAAAAGAAGTTTCTGCTCGATTTTTACGCGAGAGCGTGCACATCAACGAGGTTATAGTGCATAGAGTGATGATGTACGCTAATCCTTTACTAATTATATAGGCCATGAACTATACCGAGAGCGTACTTCATATTTGTCTATTATAAGTTGATTCTGGCCTAAACTTTAGTATATCGATATTAGTAAACACCTATAAGTGTACAGTACAGCTAACTGAGCACAAAGGTAGAGAACTATCATCCCCCCTGTTGCACATCTTGGTTTGCCGTGTACGGTGGATACGTGCTTCTGCATCTATGGTTATCAATTCGGCTTTGTTCTCTTAGATGAAATCTTAAAAGAACGTTTGTAAAAGGATATTTAAAATAAACTTTTGGTATCACAAGGATTTCGGATGAATACTATATGATGGGGCATTTCAAAAGCCTTGATATTTTTTTTTCAGGCGCACCTTGGTAATATTATTATATTTTTACTATTATTATTGATAAAATTTTTATACTTCTTATTAATTATCATAACTTTTAATTCTATATATAAATATATATCAACAACTATACAACAACAAATATAGGAAAATAAATTGCTTCTTTGGTAATCACGCAACCTCGTATCTCTTTGATCTTGTTTAAATCCGGTTCAGTTCAACTAATGTAATCCAATGTTTTAATATGAAATATCCTAATAATGCACTTCGTTATCATTTTGCTGATTTATCTATTTATATATATATATATATCGATATTGACTTAACGGAATGCCAGCGTAACAAATAAAGAAAAAAAATATAATATTTAGCATGCTTGCATTATTAAATTTAGTAAATGCATGCATTGCTGAGCTATCAAGACCTAAACAATAAATTCTAAAACTTTATAATATTTTCATTTTGTTTTTTAATACATTTCGACCATTTTTCTTAATTTTGTCCCGTTTTGGTCAAGGTATTATACTAAAATTAAATATATTTTTAACTTTAATAATTTATTTTTTTGGATAAGGGTTGTGGGCACAAGCTCACGCATACAAAAAAAAAAAATATCAATAAATCTATTTCTAGTTTGTTATCAAAGCGTTTCTATTATTTTTTTCTGCTGAAGATCAATTAAAAGTCATATACTTCAACGTTTTGTGTTGCGCCGTTGCTGTCTTAAAAACTTGACCATGGGAAACCATAGTGAACACTTATTTTACGCGGGCTGATCTTGCTTCCTATTTGTCTTTAAGATTAAATACATAAAACTGAAATTGAATTAAAAACGGCTTACATTTTTTTTTATTTCAGGGGGGGGGGCTCAGCATTCGGTAGGGGTCTGATACTTGGACACCATAGATCCAGGCAGGGGGGGGGGGGAGTGCTCACCTGCCCCCTGTATACGCCACTGGATAAGCTTTAACGGAGTAATCGAAAAAAAAATAATATTAATCGTGGCCTTTTTTATTACTCTAACCCTGTAAACTTCAATTCTGACTGTTAAACCTTGATTCTAACTCGGATGTTATTTATAGATATCATATTGATAATATTTGTTTAAATATGTTTGTTTAGTATTAACTTCTCAATCAAGCTCATATACATATATCCTCCCTCCCACACACACACAACAGTTGATCAAACAAACCCATTAGAAATAGAAATCCTCTAAACAGATGCACAGCCGAAACAAATCATGATAGTTAATTTCACACAAAAACAGTAAGAACCAAAATATCTGCCCTAGCTGCAATCTAAAACTATTTTAAGACTATTACTTAAATCCATGTTTTATGGGACATATTGAACAACACGTATGATGTTTTTTTTCTCAAAAAACAGTATTAAACAAACTCCCAGTGCAGTATCTCAATTCAAATGCACACTTCTTCACCGCATGAACTAAAAANTCCCTGAAATGCATATTCTGTCTAGCTCTCCGCATATATCCCTTTCCAATAGGATGGGTACTAAAAAAGGTCGTAAACTGAACCCATGTTTCCTCTAATGCCTTTTTGGTGGTGAAAGTGCAGATATTCTAGATCTGAAGAGAATGTATATTTCCGTGAAATTTTTAAAAGGAATTGAGCTTTTGTCACAAACTGAAATATATTTAGGTTTAATTATGATCCAAAAACATATTATTGTGCTTCTGTATTGTGCTGTTTTTTGTAACAGAATTTCCACTTATATGTCAGCATTATAGCTGTCTCAAAAGCATTTTAATATTTTTTTTTGGTATCTAAAAATAAGAAAACCTTTTTATTTTAGACAACAGACCAAATATTCATCTTTTCAAAGATATTTCATCACTTTCTATTCGTCAATAATATGAAAGTAAAAAATAATCTTTTCTTCGATTTAATTGATCTTACATATATGCTTAGAATTTTGCGTAATATTATAAATATGTAATTTTTTTGGAGTCACTTTGAAGTTGTAAGTCTGAAAAATCTTTGTGCACAAAGTCACGGGCAGCCATTGTACATTCGAATTTCCGAGCCGGGTCAACCTTTCCAGTCACAGTTTGTATTATATACAAGAGGTATATAATGAACAGAGCTTTAAGAATTACTCTTCTCTTCTTCAGTTATGAATTAAATCTTTGGTTTGAGCCTGGCACTAAATGAGGTTTCAGCATGCAGGAGTTTCGTCTGGCACAGGTTGAAAGCAAAATCAGATTGAATGCTAACAACCTCCTGTTCCTCATCTTCGTCTACATCCATTTCAGGATCAATAAGAACAACCTTTCTTGTTTCCTCTGCTTCAGGTTCTGTGAATATCACTTTTCTCAACTTAAAAGAAGACCTGAAGAGAAGCTTTAACATGGGAAAAGGGAGAAAACTTGTCTTACTCCATGCTTAACTTCGTCCCATCCCGGCCCAAGAGCTTCCTTCCTTCCACAATCTAACTCGGAACTNCCCCATGTCGTTGCTACTTAATCGTGTTGTGAGAAGAATTCTAGAAAAGCTGAAATTGTTTAATTACTCTCAAGAATTTTAAGCAGAAATTCTACAAACTTTTAAATTCTTAAATTTCAAGTACAAAGATCCAGAAACTTTGCCAGAGATAAGTTAGTTTGATAGATAGTTAGATAGATAGATAGACGGACAGAAAGATAGATAGATAGAAAGATAGATACACAGATATATATATATGTATATAGATAGATAGATAGATATACTAGATAGATAGACGTATAGATAGCGTGTGATATGAATCTAAAACTTGATAAGCTAGCTATGATGGATAACATGCTGAAGTCATTAAAATAAAACATATTTTTTAACTAAACTATTATATATTTATTTTAAAACCTCTTTCAAGCAACCTTTATGTTAGATAAATACAATAATTTGTTATTAATTGATTGATTTAGCTTAGTATAAATATACCAAAAACAATAAAAGGACAACACAAATTTCAAGAAATATTCAGCTAGATTAAAAAAAAATATTACTTTTTTTAATGAAAAGGTATTTGTTTAAGAGCTTAAGTCAAGAAAATAAAATAAGAATAAAAATGTATTTTATCTAGATATGGCATCTCAGATTAGGAAATAAGAATAAAAATGTATTTTATCTAGATATGGCATCTCAGATTAGGTCAACCAATAAAAATGTATTTTATCTAGATATGGCATCTCAGATTAGGTCAACCAATAAAAATGTATTTTATCTAGATATGGCATCTCAGATTAGGAAATAAGAATAAAAATGTATTTTATCTAGATATGGCATCTCAGATTAGGAAATATGAATAAAAATGTATTTTATCTAGATATGGCATCTCAGATTAGGAAATAAGAATAAAAATGTATTTTATCTAGATATGGCATCTCAGATTAGGAAATATGAATAAAAATGTATTTTATCTAGATATGGCATCTCAGATTAGGAAATAAGAATAAAAATGTATTTTATCTAGATATGGCATCTCAGATTAGGAAATATGAATAAAAATGTATTTTATCTAGATATGGCATCTCAGATTAGGAAATAAAAATGTATTTTATCTAGATATGGCATCTCAGATTAGGCCAACCAATAAAAATGTATTTTTTTCTAGATATGGCATCTCAGATTAGGCCAACCAATTTTAAGATGGTTTCTGTTAAGAAAGTTTAAACACTAAACTGGAGTTCTTTGTATATCATTTCTAAATCTCCTCAGAAATACTTGTTCTGAATTACTAAACATTATTGAAAAAGTTTAATTGTCTCTAAGTTTGAGAACTCTTAGACGAGTATAGGAGGTCGAAATGTCGAACTAGTAATTTTTGCATATGTTTATGTTTACTAAGTTTATGGAAAGATTGTTTATGTTTGATAGGTTTATGTTCGTCTAGTTTATGGAAAGATTGTTTATGTTTGATAGGTTTATGTTCGCTTAGTTTATGGAAAGATTGTTTATGTTTGATATGTTTATGTTCGTTTAGTTTATGGAAAGATTGTTTATGTTTGATAGGTTTATGTTCGTTTAGTTTATGGAAAGATTGTTTATGTTAGATTAGTTTATGTTCGTTTAGTATATGGAAAGATTGTTTATGTTAAGATTAGTTTCTGTTCGTTTAGTTTATGGAAAGATTATTTATGTTAGGTTAGTTTATGTTTGTTTAGTTTATGGAAAGATTGTTTATGTTAAATTAGTTTATGTTTGTCTAGTTTATGGAAAGATTGTTTATGTTAAGATAGCTTCAAACTTGTGTTATGCTAATTTAAGATATGCTAATTTGTTATACTGGGTGATTTTTAAAAGTCGATTTTGTCTAAAATGTTCACCAAAGCAAAAGCAAGGTACAACAAAAAGATAATTCTAATATTTATTAACTCGTTATTACATGACATTTGTTAAAGAAATTAATCATCATTGTAATCTTTTTCTGCTTAAGGAGGCTCTCAAACAACTTTGAACCTGATTTTAGACAATTTGACTTTTTTACATCACATCATGGAATTTAATATTTTAATAGCTGGAATCGTATTCTATAACATCTTCTAAACATATCTAGGGTTCTTCAAAGTTATTACAACTGGTCAGAAACCATTATAAAAAGATGTTGAAAATATTGTTTAAGGGAGAAAATAAAAAAAATGTCAAAAAAAGCCGTATATTTGACACTGTTTGACCTGCTTAAGGCAGACCTGTTATCTTTTTTTTTCTGGACGTAGCCATAGTTGATTCGAGAATTGTCAAATGTCAGTCAGGAGGTAAAAATTTGGAGATTATTAAATATTATGGATTTTTTATCCATTTGAGCACAATTGAAAAAAACTGACTTTAAAAATGAAGTTTTGTTTGTGCTTAAATAGTGTTGGTAGTATGTCAAGGAAAGATAAGGACGTTTAAATCGGACTGAAATATATGGAATTCTAATTATACTAAATTGCAGGATGGATCAGAGTGTATACATGAGAAATGAGTGTAGAGCAAACTATCAGACTGAGGCCTATACTCACAGATGCTTGAAGAACGTCATTATAATAGTATTAACCTTTTTCTACCACCTACAATACAACCCATCTGCAGGTAGGTTCATGGTCATTATCTTCTCATGTATATACACTAGCTTGGAAACCCAGCTTTTTCTACCACCTACAATACAACCCATCTGCAGGTAGGTTCATGGTCTTTATCTTCTCATGTATATACCCTAGCTTGGAAACCCAGCTTTGCCTCGAGTTTTCTTATACAAGCCAACTTTTATCCCTACTTAGAAAGTTTAAACCAGGCTAACCTGGTTCTATGGTTTTATCGAGTTCTCCAATCAGAATTTGAGTTATGCTCGGCCATCAGCAAATAAACAAACCGACAGACAAACAGAGATTACTACTTTATATATGTAGATAAAAAGATTTAAATGTTTTTATCAATAACATCTCAGCTATGTATATATAGCTATATAGTTGAAAAGTCTAAGACTAAGTGTATAATCTTTACAAAATATCCAATCAATACTGTAAACATTTTACCCATTTATCTTAATGATGTACCATTACCATATGTTGATCATGTAAAACATCTTGGATGCACGCTACAAACAGATAATTCATTTACTCGTGATATAAATCAGAAACGTGGACAGTTTATTTCTAAAATTCATTCCCTGAATCAAGAATTTTACTTTGCAGATTCGACAGTTTTGATTAAATTATATAACCTTTATGCAACTAGTATTTATGGATCCAATTTATGGAATTTATTTTCTAATGATGTGTTCAGAATTTATTCGTCTTGGAACACTGCAGTTAGAATTGTGTTTAAATTACCAAACACTTGTAATAGATATTTTATCGAACCATTGTCACAGTCATCTCATTTAATGACCATGTTCTGCAGTAGATTTGTTTCATTCATTTCTACATTAGAAAATTCGTCAAAAATTTGTATCAGACTTTTGATAAATCTTTTAAAATTTGATCAAAGGTCAGTAACTGCAAAAAATCTGAGAAATATTGCAGACAAATGCAACAAAGATTTGAATATTATCGACAAACGTATTGTAAAAAATTGTATGATATTTCAAGAAATCCCCTTGGAAGAAGAATGGAGGATTCCATTTTTAAATGAATTAATTTCTGCAAAAAACAATAAGATTGTTATCAATGGAGTTGACCAAGCTGAGATTTGCACGACCTAATTACAGTATGATTTTGTTTTTGTATTTGTATTCATTTTTGATATATACTCATATAGTTCTTTTTTCTTCTGTTTAATTGTACCAATTATTTAAATTGTGTACGTTTACGAAATAAATAAATATATGCATGCATAAAATAGCGATGAAATTCTAAAATAAAAACTTATGTAACTTATTTCAATTCTAAGATCAATATAGGGTACACTATTTTAAATTAAAAACTATGAAGACACAGAGAAAAGTATTAGTTGAGTTTTATACAAAGGAGTTGAGTCTTTGCAACAAACTCGAATTTTCTAATCCCTATATCTGTCCAACTTGATGACGAAAACCTTAGACATTTCAAACTTAGATTATTTGATCTAACAGAATTTATAGTTTGAAATATATAAGGTCTACGACATTGGATGGCAAAGATATTAGGATTAGAACATCAGAGGATGTGGCAAAAACTCAATTCCTTTACACATAACCCCGAACCGTACAATTGGTGCTCATAATACCTTAAGCTTACCACAGATGTACAGAGCCATCTTGGAGGTTTATGAGAGGGTGCACGTTAAAAGGTTATCATACAAAAATCCCTGAAAAATCCCTTTCTTGTCCTATCTATGTAATATGTGGTATGATGAGTATACACCATGCAGTATTACACTTAGCAATTAATTTTCTGATAAAATCAATATCTTCATGATATTAATTCAATCAATGGTCAAGATGAGATATATACATTCCACACACATCTTGCTGGCAAATTCAAATAAAAGGGAGTGTTCGCAAAAACGTAAAGGGGTAGCGATACCTAATCATATTAGCTTTAGATCTGCATGGACTATCGTAACTCTACCCTTTGTTTCTTGAGGGAAAAATTTGTTATATAGTTTGTTTTATAGATAATGTGATTTGATATTAATCAAAACAGTCTTTGATAACTTTTTTTGGAGCATAACCCATCAAACAAGCACATTTTTCTACAAACTAGAAGATGTAAACTGATGTTTGTTATATAGTTTGTTGTATAGATAATGTGATTTGATATTAATCAAAACAGTCTTTGATAGCTTTTTTGGAGCATAACCCATCAAACAAGCACATTTTTCTACAAACTAGAAGATGTAAACTGATGTTTGTTAAAATCCAACTCTATTCTGCAGATTCAACTCAACTGTCAATAAAAACCAATTCTCTGTTTAGTTAAAAACAATAAACTTGCAAAATTTGTATTTCAGCAGATATTCAGAGTAGGAAGAATTTAAAAATACAACTGATTCAACTGATAATATTAAATCAGTCAGCGTGATTATGTGCCTCCGCGAACATGACGCATATTCTCGTGATACTCTGTATATTCGGCATATTAGAGTGATAGCTGTATATTCTTTTCTCATGACACCCTATATATTCGACCTTTTTCTCTCCCTGTATATTCTTGCTATAATCTCGTGACACTCTGTATATTCGACCTTTTTCTCTCCCTGTATATTCTTGCTATAATCTCATGACACTCTGTATATTCGACCTTTTTTTCTCCCTGTATATTCTTGCTATAATCTCGTGACACTCTGTATATTCGACCTGTTTTAATGACACCCTGCATATTCTGGCTTTTATCTCAGGACACTGAATATTCGACCTTTTCTCTTGAAAGTCTGTATTTTCTGCCTAGACACCCTTTATATTCGGCCCTTTGCTCCTGACACCTTGTATATTGTAACCATTCTCCTGACACCCTTTATATTGTAGCTATTCTCTTGACACCCTGTATATTGTAGCTTTTCTTCTGACACCCTGTATATTGTAGCTATAATCCTGACACCCTGTATATTGTAGCTATTATCCTGACACCCTGTATATTGTAGCTATTATCCTGACACCCTGTATATTGTAGCTTTTCTCCTGACACCCTGTATATTGTAGCTATTATCCTGACACCCTGTATATTGTAGCTTTCTCCTGACACCCTGTATATTGTAGCTATTATCCTGACACCCTGTATATTGTAGCTATTATCCTGACACCCTGTATATTGTAGCTATTCTCCTGACACCCTGTATATTGTAGCTATTCTCCTGACACCCTGTATATTCTTGGTATTATCTACGCCTGGGGAAGAAGATGTATCTAACATGATTCTAGTATAAAACATTAGTAGTTGTCCTCTTCATTGTAGAATCGTGACTCTCAATATATATACCGCTGATACCGCTGATACCAATATTCATATCAAATATATCCATGCCCTGTACCTGTATATAAATAAAAACATAAATATATACAATGAGAACCAGAAGACTCTGGAATAGAATGACGACTTATGACTTTAAATAGCCCAATAAAATGAGACACTGCAATTGTGCAGTGTAAATAATAAATTTAATAAGTTTTAAGTAAAACTATTTGCCTAGTAACAACATAAAATGCACTTAATTTCTGCTTGAATGTCGTCTTCCTATTCCAGTTTTTTGCTTCTCATTGTATTAAAATATGCAATCGTTGTTAATTTATTAATTAGACTCTGTAGACAACTTGAGTTTGTAAAATAAAACTATCTTTAATGAAATCCCTTAAATTAAAATTATACAGCGCAGGCAATAGCATTCTTTCATCCTTAATCAGACTAAGAATTGAATTTACGCCTCTCAGACATTGCACTACTATTTAATTTATTGCTCAATACCCGGCCGGAGGGAGAACATTATGTGTCTCTTTCTTTTCTATTTTCTTTTTTTCGATATTTCTTTTTTTCATTATCCTCTTTTGTATATTAAAAAAAAGTTCTGTAATTTGCGTTGCATA
>NW_019397803.1:17817-43852 GCF_000591075.1 Eurytemora carolleeae | reverse complement strand
GAGTACGAAAACGAAATAACTATTTTTCTCCTAAAAAGGGTTAAGTCACGTAGAATTAGTTTATAGCTAATTACGTCTTGTTTCACCTAAACAGGCAAAGCCTCCCCATGCCCGTACATGAATATTTGAATGGTGCCAAGTTTGATTGGTTGTTTTTCAGCGGTTAAGGTGTTGGGATCGGATGAGTTACAGGGTTGCCGTACTGTGAACGTTGAAAACTGCAAAGCTATAATATTTTGAAATTGTTTAGATGAACCTAAAAATATTTAAATCAATTCACAAGTATATATAATTGTAAGAAAATTAATTATTCTTAAACATCCTGAAATACAAATTTTTAAAACATATACAGAGTTTTAAAAATCTTTTTTTCATTTCTAAAGAGCATTGTTTTATTTTTAAAAAATCGAATGGTTTCTATTAAATCGTTTATTATTTTAATAGATTTTTATGATTTTATGTTCTTTATGTATTTGTTTTAATTGTTCTTTTAATTGTTGTTTTTTTATTCCCAACTGGCAACGTTTCTGGCGCTCAAGGCGCGGGCTACATGTGACCCATACCGACCTCGGACATCTACAGGGGTGAACCGGTCAACCAAACTACTGTACGACTGTTGTGTAATCCCATCTATGAATATGTCGGAGTATTTATCAATCCGATTACATTCACAGTTCCGTTGATAAGGCACCTTAATTAAAACAGTAGTTGCGGCATTCTGCTTTTTTATACATGTTTTAACCAGTAAAGAAATAATTAATTATAGCAGAAAATTAGTGAATTCTTCTGTGAACAGTCATTTTTTGAATAATCATGTCTTTAAACTTACCATTTAACGTTTTTAGGCATTCATATGATCATCTTAAATTGATTAAATGACTATTTCAATATTTGCATATTTTTGCAGTGTTTAAAGTGTAAGTATTGTAATCGATATATATACAGCCTGCCCTTTATTAATCATTTAACCCCTATAACTCTCCAACGACCGCAGAAGATTCACTATAATCCACCCCCCCCCACCCAGTCGCCTTTAATCTTCTATATAGACTGCAAAGGTGCGCTGGTTGACCGGACTTGAACACTTACTCTAGAACAGACCGAAGTATAGTTTGTTGTTTAAAAGATGGCACGTTTACGTACTGTTAAAATTAAAGGGTTTACGCGTTCAGCTCAATCACCCCCAACTAAAACACCATTATCTTTCGCTTATGAGGACAAGTGCTTCTCGTACTTCGGCCATATAATTAATATTTTTTATTTGTACATGGAAAGTACATATTGTGGTTTACAATTATTTTATGACCTACTCAATTATAATGTTAGTTGTTTTCAGAAAAGTACGGATTTAATTCAGGATGTCTTATCCAAGACTTTTATTGAAGGGGGTTGGAGGAACTAGGTGAGAAAATTAAATTTAAAGTGTGCAGTGTAATTAGTTTTAATACTGGTTTACTTGATAAAAATAGTTTTCAGGCGGAATACTTATTTTAAAGTTAAGCATTTATTTTCGTGAAATAATTTTCGTTATCCCTCTTTTTGTAAATAAATTTGCACCGTCAAAAGTATTTTTTTTTATAAATCCGCAAAATTTTTTCACAATTTAAATAGAAGATGGGCGCAAAGCGCCCTAAAAGCCTAGTATTTGTAAATTTGTCATTTTTTCTCTGATTAATCGAAAAATATTTCCACTCTTCCCCCCCACCTAAAAATTTAAAAAAATGTGTTTTAAAGGTTTTTAATTTTGTAAAAAAATTTAAATTCTTGAAAATCCGCGATTTTTTTTTTAAAAATCCGCAAAATTTTTTTCTTCTTTGTTTTAAAATGTAAACAAAAAGAACATGTTCACAATTTAGATAGAAGATGGGCGCGAAGCGCCCTAAAAGCCTAGTCATTTTTGTCATTTTTTCTCTAATTAATCGAAAAATATTTCCACTCCACCCCCCCACCGCTAAGACATGTAATCCTAACATTTTACATCCCGATTGAATATTTCTTAGATCATTGTAAATTCATTTTTCTTGATCATGATAATGGATTTATTTTAGTCCACGGAGGGTGGTGGTGGCAGAACTGCCTTTCAAGATTGGTAGGGATAGCGAGGCTGATCTTGTGATCATGGTAAAATAAGGGTGTAAATTTTGCATGAGAAAGCGTAATGTAACGCATGTTTTAAATCAAGAAAAAAATATTAATTTTCTACATAATTCCGACATTTTTTATTCTTAATATTAAAATTAACTTTGGTCTGATATTGTTCTTTTGCATGTTAGTCATCACAGGAATTTTTTCTTTAAAATTAAAGGGTTTTTGCAGGGCCTGCACTAACTCGCAAGAATGATGCATTTTCAACAGAAATAAACGTACTTTTAATTCTGCATAGGCTCTGCATCACTGTACATCTTTACTTTAAAAAAACAAATTTCTGATAACTTATCACTGAGAACACTAATAAATTTAATTATTTTTTTTATAATCCAGTATTATTTCATAATTAAGATAATTGGTAATTTTTGCAATTCTTCTTGATTCTTGAATCATGGGCCTTTCACGACAACTTATCTATGGTCTATATTAAGAGAAGTTTTAAGAGAATAATCTAAGTCTGGACAAATTGAAATTGGACGGCAAAATGCGTCAGGCCACAATGAAAATTCCTGTTAATATTTATATTGTTACACAAAAATGCAAACTTCACTCTAATCATTCAAACTTAACTAGGTTGAGTTAATGATTTTTAAGATAAAATGAATATTTTAGGACGTGAACATCTCAAGGAAGCATGCCACAATAACCTTCAACAAAGAATCCAATGGGTTCCAGATCACAAATTTCAGTATGAATGGTGTTAGGTGAGCCATAAATATCGCATTTATTTAACAGTCTCCCCTATTCCATCGAACGTTTTTCCATCGAGGGTATCCTCATTATCCCCCCCTTGGCCCCTTCCTCGGTCGGGTGGAGGGGGGGGGGTTGAAATTTATTGTTTATTTTTTTTCCATGAGTGCATATTTTTCTGTTTGCCCTTGCAAATATAACTGGTAGTAGCGTTCTGATACTAATTTTATTTGCTCAATATTCATGTTAATTTTTAGTGTCAATGGAAGGGAAGTTCTTTCTTACGAATCTGTGGAGCTGAGAAATCAGGAATATAGGATTAAATTTAGTTGAAATTATACATTTTAATGAGTTATAAAGTAATAAAAGTGTTTGTATTTCCTTTTCTTTTTGGCTAGGGGGGACGGGACCACATTTTCTCTTTTTATGAAAATATTAAATTAATGTGCTAAAAAATGATCGATGAAGGGATCAAAAAAATTTGACATGCAGAATTAAATTTTTTCATCTTATTTGATACTTTTAAGTATTTTCCCCGATTAAACGAATAAACCCCTGATTTTTTTGGATTGATTTAATTTGTTCCCTCCCTTTGTCTATTATTTTCATTTTTATTACTATCCTATTTGATTCAGGACACTCTTGTGTTGTCAACGCTTTCGAAATATATGTGGAAATTTCGTGTTTTCCCTCCAAAGGAATGCTGTTATTGCATTTTTTCTAACTTTGTTTTTTTATAGTTTCTTTGATTCATTAACAATGATGGTCGACATTTTTTCCAGTAACATTTTTTGGTTGAAAAATTGGGTATCATTGTTAATCGGCATGTATTAAAGTATCATTGGTTGTCCAATTAATCGTTAAAGGGACTGTTGGCGTAATTTTAAGTTAACATCTCTATTTAAAACGTGATTGTTTCCGATTTCCAATGTTAACGTTAAAACTTGATCTTATCAATAATGTGAAAGATATGTTTTTCTAGCTTTAAAAATATTTAATTCCGACAATTTCTCCATTGCTTACTATAGCAGAATTATGCAAGTCAATTCTTTAGAGAGGTCATTACTAAAAAAAATAGTTTCTTAATACTTGATGGGACAAACATTTTATCTTTTAAGTCTACTATTGTGAGTCGTACAAGTCTTTTTTTAAATTAAACTTGCTTGAAGTTATGTGTAGTTTTTTTGTCATACAGGTTTTTAAAGTTCTTGAAAACATTTTCATATGTTAATAAAACATTTCCTAATAACAATTATTCAATAAATTAACTTTTGAAGGAAAATTGTGCTTTTATTTTAAAAATAACGACAATCTTTAGAGTCAAGATTTGGAGGATGATCTTCAGCTGTTCAACTGGGACTTTGAGAGGGAAGAGGAAAGGCTTGATGAAATGTTGGACATAGCTGAAGTAACCTTGAGCAAAGAAGATTTTCTGAGTGTAAAGGCCTTGATCTGTGGCATGCATGACCAATTAATTGTAAAACTTATTTAGTTGTTGCCAGAGCCCCCCCCCCCCACATGGGGACTCCAGAATACTAATTAAATTTAGTTTTAATTTTTCAGAGTGTGTTAACTTTGTATCGAAGAAGTTCAAAAATAGTAGGTTTGATTTTTGATATCTTTTAGTCCCTTCTTTAATGCATTCTTCCTTTTCTAATTCATTTCTTCCACTTAAAGGATTGGGCTTTTTGAAGTAAGGCAATTTTAAAAATCATACATTTTTTATAACATTTATAACTCTTGGTGTTGAGCTGTCTCTTGATAATTTTTTTCTTTGGGGAAAAAACCCAATATTTGTTAAGCTCCAATCATGGGTCATGATACTATTTTCAGAAGATATACAATACATCCCTGTATGAGAGCTTGACAAACAGTTTTTTTGACAATATTGTTTTGTATGTTATTTCTTATTTTTTATGATTCTTTTTCAGGATTTCAAAGAGGATACTTAATAACGGTGTAAATGGACAGTTGGTATAATGTCAAGCGACCTTTTATTAAAAAAATTTTTTTGTTCGACTTTATTCCACTGGTCATAAAACATTTTGGTGTATGGATTTTGACTTTAAACCTGTTTTTTAAAAAGATTTTTTTTGTGTTTTTTTTCTAAAAATTTGGCAGTACGTTTATTCTCTGAAGCGAGGGTAGTATTTTTTTATTTGACTAAAATGAAACAAACTAGGATAAGACATATTTTAAAAATATCATTTGTTCATTTTAGTGCTTAGGATATTTAGAACCACAAATTTGGCTCAAATGTGGCTCAACAATGCCAAATGTTCAAGTGTACAGGTTTTTTTTTCCGCGGTACATTGGTGTTCAGGTGAGTTTTGTTCTTTTTATTTGCAGAGATTTAGATAATTTTTGTTCTCTCTTTACTAACTTGTGCATGAATTATAAAAATGTAGAAAAAAGTTAATGAACAATTTTAATGTTATGCTTCTTTCTTAAAGAACACTGACTTGCCAATTTGTTTTTGAAAATTGTGATTAGCTTTTTAAGTCAGTATAATTTGCAATGTGCACCTAGATACTAGATCGTCTTGAGGTCGATGAACAAACAGGTTCTAAATAAGTTTTATGGATGATATTTAACCAGAGCTGGAAACTCTTGCATTGTGGATGTCAAGATCAATGCTTCTATTCAATATTTTTTTAATCTGCAGATTAATTTCAACAAAAATGTCCACAGTGGATATCAAAATAAACGATTAGGAGTAAGGGTATCCAACACAAAAGTTCCCAGCTATTAAGTAACATTTACTGTAAATGCCAAAAAGTAATTAAGTCAAACTTTGTGTTCCCTGGTTTAAGATTTCTAAGTGCAAGCAGGTGCACATAGTAGGATATATCATTTAACGTAAATATGTATTTAGATTTGAGACGCAGTGCTGTCAGTACAGCTTTTGTGCAGGGTATGTTTATTTTTAGATGTAACAAACACTTTATTATTAAACGATGTGGTTCTTAAACATTTTCAGGAATTTTTATTTAGATTGACCAATGTAGGTTTCAGTTCAAATTAAAGATTTGTAATTAAAAATTTAAGAAGTTTGTAAAATTCAAAAACTTCCCAACATATCAACGGAAAACTTTGAAAAAATCATTTACGGACAAATACCAAATATAAATAAATAGTTGGATTACAATCCATCAGTTCACAAGCTAATCCAGTAGTATTTAAAATAAGTTTTAGGCAGTGTCTTGTGGATTTATGAGATTTAAATTTTAGATTATGAGTACTTAAATTCTTATTTTTACATGCTTAAGCTGATACAACAGGTTTCCACTTTTTTTGTCCAGTTGTATTATTTTTAAATTAAACTGTAAAACTCAAAAAAAAAATCGAGTCTGAATGTTCATTGTTATAATGTTTGTCTTATTTAGATAACCAGCTAGTAGTTTAAGAATGTTGAAACAGATTTGGATTGGTTTTTAGTATTTTCAAGGTAAACATTTTGCATTCGTTTTAGCATGTTATCTCTTGGGGCTCCTCACACAACTTGTTCCAGCATATTTGTAATTGTTTTCTGCTCTATTTTGTCCAGTTTGAAGCTGTTGTTTGGAGAACTAAATTTAACAATGCATTGATTGATTGATAGGTTGATTGAATGATTGATAAAACTTGTTGTCATCCTCTGAGTATTCCTGTATTTCTGCGGAGGATTTTAGGATTCATTTGAGTCTTATGAAAGTTTTTATTGTGAATATTTGTTCGAAATTTAGAATTGTTTTCATGAAGTTCATAGCATATTTATTGGCTCATAGATAGTTTTTAGTTTTACATAATTTTTGAATCGTGGAAAACTGTCCTAATTTAAAGGAAAGAACAAGTTTTTTACTGATTAAGAGACATAGTCTCAGAAATTCCTTTGAATTTCTCAGGATTTTGTTTCCTGAAAAATACAACTTTACTTCAGTAAGATCAAAAACAACTATAAATACCTGAGATGCGTTATATTTTTGGTCAATTGTTTCTCTGAAAAATTTAGTTTTACTTGGTCGATGATCTTGAATTTTTTTTTCAGGGCGATTGTTGACAACAAACATCAGGCTTAATTCCAACATGACAAGTATTCTACTGCAAATTTAAAATCAAATAACAGCTTGATGATTTCAAAATTAAAGGACTTAAAGAAATTACTACATAAGGGTTTACATTTAGAATTATTGTTTTACACACAATTTATTTAAGGACACAATTTTAAAAATGTACTGCCAATATTTAAAAAGTTGCTTGGCCAAGAGGGAAGGAATCGATCAGGAATTGTACACCATTTTACGCAATCATTAGTCTCCAGTAAAATCAGGTTTGTAAATTGAAATTTTTATATGTTTCTTTTCAGCTCACAATTACATTTTTCTAAAAATTTTCCCAATTTTGTCTATTCAAACCACTCATTAAGTACTGCTTATCAGAAAACATAAATGATTCTTTAACTTTATGACTTTTATAAAAATAAAAATGTCATTGACAAATGAATATTTAGATTGAAAGAAGAGAATGTGCCCCAGCTGATAAAATATGAGCTTGGACTAAGTAAATAAACAGAGTTAAAGGTTTGAAATTAATTACTTTTATAAAAATAAAAATGTCATTGACAAATGAATATTTAGATTGAAAGAAGAGGATGTGCCCCAGCTGATAAAATATGAGCTTGAACTAAGTAAATAAACAGAGTTAAAGGTTTGAAATTAATTTTTTAAAACTTTGTTTTAAACCCATGCCCATCTCTACCTGTAATGAACCTAAAAAAAACTTGTGAATGGTTTATATGCAACTTCCTTGATGTTAATGAAATTTCCTAATGTTGATTTTAAGGTGGAAAATTGAAATCTTGATTTTTAATGTTTGATTTAGTTTGTAAGCCAGTTGGAGTTCCTGTTCAGTCCGAGCTTGTGGTTGGACATAGGTAAATATTTTGATTTTGTATTAGCATGAAAACTGTCAAATTGCTTAAGAATGTTAGCGACAGTTCCGTAGTGGCGGGTATTCTTGACCTATCTGTAGTTTTCAATACTTTCAATGTAGTTAGATCTTATTATTTAGTTATTCTTCCTTTTACAACTATGCCAAAAAATCTATCCAGTAATATTTTCTTTACTAAAACTCTTGTTAAACCTTCACTTCAAGTTCATCAGGTTTTGAACATCATGAAGTAGTCACAAATTTGATTAGGCATGTCTGATTCACAACGGTACCTTCATAAGCATTGTATGATTAAGAATGAATAAGATATGCATGTTTTTAGATAAATTTTTTGTCTGTGTTAAAATTAGGTATTTATCAATTGTAATGTCAAGGGTTTGAATTTGTTAAATAGAGTAAGAAAATACAATCCTACATTATTTGCCACTCTGCTATGGGGTGCACAATAAAAAATTTGTATTTTTTAAGATGAGAAACTGAAGGAACTGGTTAAAACAGTCTTTCAACGCCTGCATGTTTGGCATGGCTCAGGAGTGCTGGAATTATGACTTGTCACTGGAAGGATTAAGATGTACGGGCTTCAGTACAGGGAATTTAGTGAATTAGAGAGGCTGCTGAACTACCTACCTTTGGTTCAAACTTTGAATCACTGATTCAAATTGTCATGCATCTTTACTTTTAAATCGGTGATTCAAGATTTGAACCAGCAGTAGATATTTCTATGGCCCAGCTGACATTCATTATTTTTGGTCACAGAAGTTTCGAGAAACGGAAGGAGGAAAGATTGAATATCCAGGAGAATATTATGAAACAAAAAATTAATTAAAAAATTCAAACTCTAATTTGTGGAATTTGTCGAATTTTTATTTTGTTTCGTCTTCTGTCAATGTTTTTTAGTTGTTTCATATAATAATGGGAGATGTCGGGAGGATACCGTGCAGAAAATGTACTTTTATTTGTCGTGGAACAGGGAAGGAATTAAGTTTTATAATATACTATTTTTGTAGTATCATTTTTAAATTGTCTGTAGCATGCTTTAGAATTCCTTAATGTTCGATTTTTTTTTTAAAACTATTCTGAAGGTGTTCATTTCTACAATCCGGAGTTGGAAACGACACCTACTGCAGTGTTTGTTGTCCAGGATGTAACTGGAAATGGAAATTGTGGATTTAAGTAAGTCTTTAAAATAAATAAATGTTTGAGCCTCTTTTTGGTCAATACTAACTTAATTATGAGGTTGAAAAAAAAGTTTTATGCATATGTAATTTAAGCTAGTATAATAATGCAAGAAACACAGATGTGAGACACATTTTTTAATTTTAAATGTTTTTTCCGGATTGGGGAACAAAACGTCGATTACCAAAACATCGACTACTACAAAACGTGAACTGCTACAAAACATTGAATAATAAGCTTTTTCAAAACACAATTTTTAAATAATAATCTGCAGATTTTTGATTTAAATTGCTCACTTTCAATTCATTTACAATCATGGGAGGAGAATTAGTTTCAGCAGCGCAGCGCTCGGCACACTACCCTATCCAAGCCAAGAAATTGTATTAACCATCCCTAACCCAAAATAATGTGAGAAACAGTACATTATTTAATGTTAGAAGTATTTGACATTTTGTAACTGTCGACATTTTCTGGCAGACGACCATTTCTTAATTGATGTTTTGTAGCAGTCAACATTTTGATAATCAACGTTTTGATAATGGACGTTTTGTACCCAATATACTATTTTTAAAGTCATTAAACCTATTTTTATGAAAATTAAATTGAAATATGATGCTTTTACAATCCAGAAATAATCTCTAAAAACTGTTGTTTAGTGCGGTAAGTTTCCTGTTGTACGGGACAGAAAAACATGCCCAGAGTCTTAGACAGCAGGCCCTGGAATTGTTTAATTTGAGAGATGGTACGTAGGTTATACACACATGTTTTCTATTCTAGAATTTGTCATGGCTAGGTGTGTATATTCTTAAAAAATTATTCTGTCCCCCCCCACCCCACCCTCTTTAAAGTTAATTTTGTTTTTATTGGTTTCTTGGCTGAAATTGGGAATTTTGAAAGAGGGTACTTAAATTATACAAAAATGGTTTTTTTCGATAAATTGTCCGGGCCTGGTGTGTATTTTCTTGAAATATTATTATGTTTATGCTAACATTTTAGGAATGAAGCAATAAATTTCCCAACATGCAAATTTCATTAAGATTTTCTCATTTTAGATAGAGTTCTTTGGGTTAAAAGCTGAATCGTTCCGGCATCCGTCTGGGGACTGTGCCCATTTAAAAATCTGCAATAACCGGTTTTTTTTTCTTTTTAAATAGTGTCTAGTTGTTTGTAAGGTTGTTAATCATTTTTAAAAACGATCAAGCCAACTTTTCTTTTAAATACGAAAAAATATCGTTTTTGAAAAGGACAGTTTTTTAAAAACAATATTTGTTATAAAACAATCGTTCTGTTTTTCGTTTTTCTTTGTCATTTTCAAAACAAAATAATCCTTTTTCTAAAGAGTAGAAAAAATCCAACACTATAGTTGAAGGTTGCAAACATAATTTTTGTTTATTTTTACATGGAAAATAGATAATAAATTTGTAGTTTTGAAAAAACAGTAGGGTTTAGTCGTTTTCTTGAAGTTTTCCTGCAAAATTTTTTATTATGTCTCTAAATTTGCACTTGTTTTAAAATTCAGCTGAGCATTGCTTATGATATGCTTATGCAAGCTTTTAATGTTGGATGTACAAAGAAGATTTTGTTGTAGTAGTCCTGGTGTGCACGAGGGACGAATTCTAAAAGGATAGTGGACGATGGTGGCAGAAGTAACCGGCCGACCAATAGTTGTTTTTAGGGAATAAAAGGATATCACTTTTTGTCTCATTATTGTATGAAAAAAAAATGAAACAGTACACTAGTTAAAGGCAGTATTCATAACCCGATAGTATATCTTTTATGGATGATTTAAAGTTTTTATCATTTGTAATTTGATATCCTGTTATTTTTTGAAATTGTAGCCCTGAAGTTGAAAAAAACATGACAAATGGCTGGTATAATGATGTATACCTACCATCTTACAGGAGTGCATGTCTTTAACACTTACAGGAAATGATTTATGAAGATCTGGGTGAAAAAATAAAAATTGTACATCAAAAGGCAAACATGCCATACTTCTGGGGAAAAAAAATGTAAAAGGGGGGATGATTTTTCCAGAAAATATACACCACTGCCATCTTACAGACACACTGGTTCTCCTTTACTTATCAAAAGTATACCAAACCACTTTCAGGTAATTTATTTACATTTTTTATTAAAGTAGGTATTTGGGAAATATTTGAGGATTATCGCAAAAATTCCGATTTTGGATAATTGCTGTCACTCCCTGATAATTTCAATAGATTTTCCCCTATTTGTTATTTAGAACTAACTTACAGTTGTTAAAAATGCAGCTAAATAAAGAAGGAAACAGTTTTATTTGATCGGAATAATATTATTGTTCAGGCGCTGAAGGTAGTTCCACTTACTTGCTTAGAACTTTGTTTGTCAGGTATTTCAAAAATATCAAAATATTATTCTGGGTTGTTTTAGTCATCAGCTTGTTCAAAATATTTTTTTGGTCTCCAAATATCTTGAAATATAGCATTAATTCAACTTCTGTCAAGGGGTCAAATCAAATCAAAAGTTGCAGGGATGGCCTAAGACTCCAGTAGTGGATTGGAGTTTCAAGTCCTTCCCATTTCTTGTTTTTCATGAATTAGGATTGGACATACAAACAAACTGATACATTTTGTAACAATGTGATGTTTAGGTTTGCACAAAGGAGGGAAGAAAAAGCATAGACCTGGCAAAATGGAGAGAAAACAAATGGTTTGTATTATACTCTTTTTATAATGCAATATGTGTATTTGTTTGTGCAACCAATTTGAAGGAAAATTGGTACAAAAGGCGTTTTTTAATTCAGCTGCAAACCATATTTTAAACTAACTCTAGCTATAACTCATAATTTTTAGATATAGTGTTTCATTGTAGTTATTCGCTATTCAGGCCATTGGCACATCTTGTTGAGTGTGGATTTAACACTTTTAAAAAATGAAAATAGTTTTCTTGTTTAGAATGAGCTTCTAGAAGTCTTCTTACATGAGGAACAGACAGAAGTTGCTCTGGGTTCTGATCTGCCTGCAGAGATTGTTGAACCCTGTGAAGCTTATGCTTCCCGCAGAACCACATCCTCACAGGTTGTTAATTTTTAAAATCTTGCCTTTTACTGTACAACCATTCTTTTTTCCTGAGTTCATAAAAAATTTGGGTCGTTCAGCCGTTTTGACGTTTATTGGATATAGACAAACACACAAACAGACAAGCAAAGGATATTTATAGATAGATGTTAGAATCTGCAGTGCATATATAATTACAGAATCAATATAGGGAGTTTTCCCTTGTATTAAATTTTGTGTTGTTGATCTTTCATATAACAGATGGAGGAGATTGAAGTTGNTAAAAAAATCATAGATATGATATAGGCTCACTCAAGCCTCAAAGTATCTCAAGCATATTAGATCAATGAAGATATCATTTGATATGTTTTTCAAATGTATATCATGACGGAAAATTTTCACTACACTTAATCAAGATATAGTTACTTCTATTTCCTTAATCAATGTATAGTTGCTCCTTGTATTACTCCTTATTTCACCTCTTCTAGTTTTTCATTTTTCCATTTGAATTTTTTATGACGGAAATTTTAATACAGAAAAGGAAATTCCGGTAATTTGAAATAAAATTAAATGTATACCAATTCCATTTAACCAGTTTTTAGTGACTGAAACTGGGTTTTGTCAGCATTTTAAAAGTTAGTAGATTGGGCTAAAGAGATTTTATAATATTCTAGGATTTGAAGCAGTGTCATCGTCGCCTAAAGAAGTTTAGCTCATGTTCAAAGGCAGTCAAGTATACAAGATTAAGAAAGGAATGCTTTTAGATTGGTCCTCAACCCTTATTGATAATTAAAGATTTGTTTTAACCCTATCCCTGCTGGGGTACTTGAAAATCAGGGGGGGGTCAATTTGACCCCCCCCCCTCTAAATCCCATGTTTTATGTCCAAATATGACAAATGATACATCATTAGAAAGCTCTTGTGCTCTACTTTTAGAATCTGCAAAAAAATTTGCAAATTTGCGAAAATTGAATTTTTTATCGCAAAATCCAGNCTTCAATCTCCCTGAAGCTGCATGATTTTTAACTTCTCACCTAAATGCATTTTCACACTGTTATATATTTTTTACCACGAATATTTTTCACTTTTTCAAGCCGTTAAACCTGTCACTTGAATAGTTTTAGAATATCTTAGTTTTTCCCATCTATTTATTTATCTAGTTTGTAGCATTTTATTTTCAGGATTGTAAGGACTTGTTTATTTATTTTGAAACGAAAACAATTATCTTTATCAACGTTTAGGTTCTTTTTTTAAAGATTAAAAATAATGGTTTTACGGTTAACTTTTTGAAGGTTTATTAAGTTAATTTTTAGGAATCTTTAGACTATAAACTGAAATGGAAGGATGGTCATTGGAATTTGTTTTTGACGAAATCTAGGCTTTTAATCTTTATTTGACGAAAATTATAAAGAAGTAATTTAGTAAAGACAAAAATCTTTAGAAAAAAGAAGAAAACCCCCTTTTAAACATTAAAAACAGTTGCTATAAGAATACTTGATGTTAGAGGGTAGAAGAAGAAAATGAGGAAAAAAGTTGGAGATAGAGAGGTAGATGCAGAAAGGGAGAAACAAAATATAGAGAAATAGAGAGATAGAGAGATTGAGAGGCCCCACCCTCTTTAAAGTTAATTTTGTTTTTATTGGTTTCTTGGCTGAAATTGGGAATTTTGAAAGAGGGTACTTAAATTATACAAAAATGGTTTTTTTCGATAATTTGTCCGGGCCTGGTGTGTATATTCTTGAAACATTATTATGTTTATGCTAACATTTTAGTAATGAAGCAATAAAGTAAATTTCCCAACATGCACATTTCATTAAGATTTTCTCATTTTAGATAAAGAGTTCTTTGGGTTAAAACCTGAATCGTTCCGGCATCCGTCTGGGGACTGTGCCCATTTAAAAATCTGCAATAACCGGTATTTTTTTTCTCTTTAAATAGTGTCTAGTTGTTTCTAAGGTTGTTAATCATTTTTAAAAACGATCAAGCCAACTTTTCTTTTAAAAACGAAAAAATATCGTTTTTGAAAAGGACAATTTTTTTAAAAACAATCGTTGTTTTTTTCGTTTTTCTTCGGCATTTTCAAAACAAAATAATCCTTTTTCTAAAGAGTAGAAAAAATCCATCACTATAGTAGAAGGTTGCAAACATAATATTTGTTTATTTTTACATGGAAAATAGATAATAAATTTGTAGTTTTGAAAAAACAGTAGGGTTTAGTCGTTTTCTTGAAGTTTTCCTGCAAAATTTTTTATTAGTCTCTAAATTTGCACTTGTTTTAAAATTCAGCTGAGCATTGCTTATGATATGCTTATGCAAGCTTTTAATGTTGGATGTACAAAGAAGATTTTGTTGTAGTAGTCCTGGTGTGCACGAGGGACGAATTCTAAAAGGACAGGGAACAAGCTGGTAAGTTCTGCGATTTTTTTATTTTATAGTTTTTTGTAAGAAATCATGGATATGTGGTAATAAAGATGTCCCTGAAGTCCAGAACGCTTTTCGATATTTATCATTTATACTGGGTTACCCACAATGAACCTGTTTTTGGGTCTTGACTCCACCAATTTAAAAAAACAATTTTCTCCTTAAAAGTCAAATTCATCCAAGATTTTAAAAATTCTGTAAAAATTGACTAAATCGACTTCCCTTGCTGTAGATGGGTTACTAACTCATTATTGTTAGTATTACATATTTTCATTTGTTTAGTTTGGTTTTCAATGCCTTCGATTGTGGCACCTGGATGGCAAAAGACGGAATGTGGGTTGGTGGCCCAGAGTGGACGATGGTGGCAGAAGTAACCGGCCGACCAATAGTTGTTTTTAGGGAATAAAAGGATATCACTTTTTGTCTCATTATTGTATGAAAAAAATGAAACAGTACACTAGTTAAACGCAGTATTCATAACCCTATAGTATAACTTTTTTGGATGATGTTAAAGTTTTTTATCATTTGTAATTTGATATCCTGTTATTTTTTGAAATTGTAGCCCTGAAGTTGAAAAAAACATGATGAATGGCTGGTATAAAGATGTATACCTACCATCTTACAGGAGTGTATGTTTTTAACACTTACAGGAAATGATTTATGAAGATCTGGGTGAAAAAATAAAAATTTTACATCAAAAGGCAAACATACCATACTTCTGGGTAAAAAAATGTAAAAGGGGGGGATGATTTTTCCAGAAAATATACACCACTGCCATCTTACAGACACACTGGTTCTCCTTTACTTATCAAAAGTATACCAAACCACTTTCAGGTAATTTATTTACATTTTTTATTAAAGTAGGTATTTGCGAAATATTTGAGGATTATCGCAAAAATTCCGATTTTTGACATTTTGGATAATTGCTGTCACTCCCTGATAATTTCAATAGATTTTCCCCTATTTGTTATTTAGAACTAACTTACGGTTGTTAAAAATGCAGCAAAATAAAGAAGGAAACAGTTTTATTTGATCGGAATAATATTATTGTTCAGGCGCTGAAGGTAGTTCCACTTAGTTGCTTAGAACTTTGTTTGTCAGGTATTTCAAAAATATCAAAATATTATTCTGGGTTGTTTTAGTCATCAGCTTGTTCAAAATATTTTTTGGTCTCCAAAATATCTTGAAATATAGCATTAATTCAACTTCTGTCAAGGGGTTCAAATCAAATCAATTGGAGTTTCAAGTCCTTCCCATTTCTTGTTTTTCATGAGTTAGGATTGGACATACAAACAAACTGATACATTTTGTAACAATGTGGTGTTTAGGTTTGCACAAAGGAGGGAAGAAAAAGCATAGACCTGGCAAGATGGAGAGAAAACAAATGGTTTGTATTATACTCTTTTTATAATGCAATATGTGTATTTGTTTGTGCAATCAATTTGATAGAAAATTGGTACAATTGTTCCTTTTATATGTTTCTTACTCAAAATTTTAGTTATTCGCTATTCAGGCCATTGGCACATCATGTTGAGTGTGGATTTAACACTTTTAAAAATCAAAAGAGTTTTCTTGTTTAGAATGAGCTTGTAGAAGTCCCTTGTATTAAATTTTGTGTTGTTGATCTTTCATATAACAGATGGAGGAGATTGAAGTTGTGCTAGATACTGATCTGCCTGCAGAGTTTGTTAATGTTGGACCCTGTCAATTTGATGCTTCCCGCAGCACCACTCACTCACAGGTCAAAAACGTTGATAACCATCCAGCTACACCAATTGACGGTGATTTAACGTCTTGGAGCAGCTGTTTTCAAGCTGTTATTCACCCCCTCCCTATACCAGTCTTGATCTGCGTATTCAAAAAGTTTCATGGAACAATATAAAAATTTACAATTTATGAATAAATGGCGTCTTCATTCTGAACAGTGCCTAAAATAATAATTTTAAATATACACTCTGGATAGAGGGTGGGGGGGGGGGCATATTTTATTGATCAAACTTCATTCGCCAATCAATTTCTTTACATTTTGGTCCCAGACTCAGGGAGAAACAGGCCAAGCTGTGGTTGAAGGGAATAGGTCTTAGCTACAGTCTTGACTCAAGACCTTTCCTGACGTGAAATTTAATACTTTCTTGGAAAATTGAGTGTCTTTGCCTGTCTTGCGGACGTTCCAGACCTCCTGCAAGACGCAGCTGGTTTTGCTGGGCATGACTTTTAATGTCCATTTTTTTATTTTTCCCCCCATCATACTATTAATTATTCTAGGATTTGAGGCAACTCCCATATAGGCTCACTCCAGCCTCAAAGTATCTCAAGCATATTAGATCAATGAAGGTATCATTTGATATGTTATTCAAATGTATTTCATGACGAAAAACTGGGTTTTGTCAGCATTTTAAAAGTAAGTAGATTCGGCTAAAGAGATTTTATAATATTCTAGGATTTGAAGCAGTGTCATCGTCGCCTAAAGAAGTTTAGCTCATGTTCAAGGGCAGTCAAGTATACAAGATTAAGAAAGGTATGCTTTTAGATTGATCCTCAACCCTTATTGATAATCAAAGATTTGTTTTAATGAACTCTGGAGAAAATTAATTTTTTTTTTTTAATTATCAGTTTACTGAACATTATTAACTTAACCAACGATATTGTTTAAAAAAAATTTTGTAATAAACGAATTATTCTAGTTGTATGATATATGTGAAGAACTTGCAGGAGGAGAGCATACAGCAGAGGTTATTCAATATTTAAAGGATTTTAGTGGTGAGCAAATTTTTTTCTTTCAAATCTTTCTCTTCTTTTCTTTCATACCCTGTAACTAGGGGTTTTAACACAAGATTTTATTTTCCGATTGGAAACCCTACCTGTAACTTACATTTCTGAAGAATTATGGTCACTTCCTTCAGGAACAGGATTTAAAAGTTGAACCTTCTAATGTACTTATGAACAATTTCAAAGTTAGTTATTTAGATCGGTTAAACCCTAAGGAAAGTGTTGATCCAAGAGTATCGGAAGAAGAAGTTTTACGAATGGTACACGAAGCACATTTGAGTTATACATCATTATGGAAAATTAAAAGCTTCCTCTGTAGGAAAAACTTAGGTGAGTCTTCTTGATAACTTTTGGTGTATTGTCAAGTTGTATTGCAATTTTATTACTATTTCAAATTATTACTCCTATCTTTTTCTTGTTGTTTAGAAGCAAATCAACTGTTTTATAAACATTAATAGTTATTTATATATGTCATATAAATATTCAATTTTTAGATTTTCTTCCCAGCAAAGCTAGAATTTTGAAGAAAAAAAAACAGATGGAGATGAGAGTACCTTTTGAGGTTGGGAAAATGTTTTTTTTCAGGTAAAATTAAATAAATGGATTTTCTGAGATTCTCTGGTTTTATCCTATACCCTCTTTCATTTTTCCTTTACAGTCTCTTTAATAGAAAGAATGCGAAAACTTGCCTTTTGATGTAAAATTACTTTTTTTTCTCACAGATCTTTAATAAGCATTTCAACTCCCCACAACTCTCATTTTTAATTGTTTAGTGACACTAAATGTAAAGACGGTAAACTTGGTTCGTTCTTCCGAACCTCTAATTTGGTTGAACATTCTTTTTCTCATCTAGCAGAATATGACGAGGAAGATTTAGCTAAAATCGGTAAATTTCTTAATCTCTGTTACATTGTTTTGTTTTCCTTTTATTTCTACACTTTTATTGTTAACAATTCGTTTTAAGATTTTAGACATTTTGTTTTTTTTAGATGGTAAGCCGGTGTTAATTATCAGTGGAGATAAAGGAGGGAGCGTTCAGCTTAAGGAATTGATATGATTTAATAAAAATTCTGTTAATTGCATGTTGAATAAGGTTTTTAACAAAATTTTCAGAACTCTGAAGTTGTTAAAGGAAAATGAGGGGGGGGGGGCAATTGTAATATGTTTGTTATGGCCTAATTAAATCAATTAATTTAATTATGAAGGCCAACACAATGAAGCTACACACTTCTATAATGCTGAAGGACAATGGACAAGGAGCTGGGCAATTGTCCCTTTATGGAGTTTTTGAGGTGGTTTTTTTTTTAGGGTAAATATTTGGCAGAACCAATGATTTCGTATATTTTTGCGGATCCGACAAATCTGGGCTGCAATTCCAGAACAATTGATTGGTATTCTCCTGAGCTTGAAACTCTTGTATTGAGGATTCCGAGATCAATGGTAATTTCGATCTTTGCTTAATCTGTAGATTAATTTAATCTTTATTCAATATCCTGTTAACTAACAGTCAATAAGAAACCAGGGCATTTTGGTTTTAACCAATTAGAGAACAGAGAAATCATGGATATCCAAAAAGGGAAGATTAAGAAGAAAATCCAAACAGCCCACAGTGGATATCAATATTAAGCAATTGGGATTAAGGGTATTCAACACAAATGTTACTAGCTCTGGATTGACAATCTAAGTTCTTAAAAGAGAAAAGACTTACTATTTTGCTTTTAATACATAAGATTTATTTATTAAAAAAATTTTAGGGACAAGATCATCATGAAAATTTGGCCCGATTTCATGAACCCTTAAATGAGGCTCTGTGTGAACTTCAGAAAACGTTTAAAGTGGGGTTACAAGGTATTTTTATTTTTTCCACATTTTATTTTAAACTAACTTTTGGACCCAGGTTTGACTAAGAATCTTGACTTGCATCTGGAAAAGCTGTGTACAAAAGCTGTTTATAGCTACAACAGTTTAACTGTTATTGTTAAAAAATAACAACTTATTAGGTGATTTAGCGTTTACAAGTGCTTTTCAAGGCCATCAAGGCCAAGCTGCATGGAACTGCAGCTTGTTCAGCTATTCTGAGAAACCGCATCTTTTGGAAGGACATAAGGACGGAAGTCCTCACAATGTTAGGTAAATATGTAGCAAATGCTTTTTTCATGTATATATATGCATGCTGTGCTTGTCTGTCTGTTTGTTTGTTTGTTTGCATCCAATTAACGTCAAAACAGCTGAATCGATCAAGTCCAAATTTTTTGTTGGATCTAATTTTTTGGTGGGCCATCTTCTATTTTAATTGTAAACATTTTCTCTTTGTATATATTGTAAAACAATAAAAAATGCTTTCTGATTCAATGAAAAAAAAGCTTTGGACTATGCACAATTGAGGCAATTCAATCCATTATTAATGTTCAGTTGTAAAAATTTTTATAGCTTTTATTTTATCTTTTGGTGATTTTTCGAAATCAAAATATCCTGATCTTACCATGTGTTATTCTCAGTAACCCTGCTTGTATCAAATCAGTCACGCTCCGAACAGTCAAGGAGATGGAGGATGATTATCAGGCTAATGTGCTCAGCAAGAAAGGTTTAAGGTGAGATTTTACTATTATCCCTGCAAGGTATGACCACCACCAGATTTAAAGATTATTGTTGTTAATCTTCAGGGTGGCCAAAATGTACGGATTGTACGGATTGTACGGATTGTACGGATTGTACGGATTGTTTTTTTTAACCCTAAAATTGTACGGACTATGAATGAAAATTCGAATTTTAATGTTTTTTTTCAAAAATGGGATTTTTTTCGAATATTGTACTGATTGTACAGATTTTTTTTAAAAATGTACGGATTTAAAAAAAATGTACGGATTGGTTTTAAAAAATGTACGGATTGTACGGATTTTTAAAAAAAAAGTTTTACGGATTGTACGGATTTTTTTTCGAAAATTGTACGGATTGTACGGATTTCTTCTGAAAATGTACGGATTTTTGTACGGATTTGTTCAAAAAAGTTTTGGCCACCCTGAATCTTAAATTCAATTTATTACTTAGCCATCATGCTGTTACTACTATTTACTTCCATTATTATTTTTGTTATAATCCTAAATAAACTTGATAACATATCCCTGAATTTTGATTCAGGGCAGAGGGTATGTTTCATGGCAGTATTATTGGAAAGATGATTTTCAAGCCAGTAGAAAATATTCTTCAAGTTAAATGTTCCCAACTCCACCTTTTCATGGGTAAGTGGCATTTAGCTTAAAATTTTTTTAAATTTGTCAAGCTGGAGTGAATTGGCTTAAAATATTTGTTAACTTTTCAAAATTTTATATTGGCTGTCTATTCACAGTTGTACTGTAAAATTTGAGTTAAATAATTTGATGTTTTAATTTTTTGCAGGCGTGGCTAGTGGTCTAGTTGATAAATTCGAAAACAACCTAGGTTCTTTATTTAAGTTTTAATAGCTTTAGGAAGAAATTATTATGATCAAGATATCGGAAATGGTTAATGAGAAGCTGGTAAATTATTACATATTTTGTTTTGTTTTTCCTGAAAGGTGAACATCAAATACAAACATAGTTAATGTAAAAAGTTAAAACAATTAAAATGTACAGAAGGATTGGATAGATCAGAGGAGTTTGAGAGCCAGAACAAGTTGCTAGAAAAAGATCTTATTTCAGGAATGAACTTAATCATCTTAAAAAATAGATGACTTACACACTATCTTTTAGTGTCTTGATTATCCAGTTTTCAATTTCGGAAATCCTTGAACAAACCACCCAGTCACAAATAATTTTTGATCAAGTAATATAACAGAGGAAATTGAGAAGAAACAGGAACAATTAAAACAGCTGGATCTAGAGCACAGGAGAATCAATGAGGAAGTGATTGACCTCAAAAATATTCTGGTAGGTTGTTAAAGAATTAGATTTAATTTTGATTGTTATCCTTAAAGGGTCTGTAAAGGAAAAATGAAAGGTGGTATAGGCTAAAACCTGAGAATACGATATTTACAAGACATCTATCTGAAATTTCTCCGTTGAGAATTTACTATAAAATCGTGTAAAAATTTTACCAAAACGTATATATATCAGATTTTGTATAAATATTGTAACAGTCAACAGATCATATTCAACAAATATGCAACCAATCGGAAAACGACGATATCCCAGAGATGCTTGAGAATCTGAGATGTACTCCTGGTATAATTTTTGAATTTTTATTTTGCATTTTTAATTTTGTATTATAACCGGAGCAAATCAGAGATTTTCAGGGTTCTCTTGGATTCTGTCGTTTTCAGATTGGTTGCATATTTGTTAAATATGAGCTGTTAAATACTACGAATCTTATACAAAATCTGATAAATTTATACGTTTTGGTATAATTTTGATACAGTTTTAAATCAATTTCGCGAGATCATATAGATGTTTTATATGAAGCGTTCAACACCTGACATTCTCCGGTTTTAGCCTATACCCGCTTTCATTTTTCCTTTAATAGTCCCTTTAAACATCTCATGAGGAAAGTGATTTTAAGAGATCAGATGGGGCCGTGGTGTTAGATTTGTCTTGAAGAAAAAAAAATATTCAAAGACAATGAGTTTTAAAAAATCTATTTTAGCTTCGTCGTACTGAACGAGCAAATAATGAGAAGCATGCCAAAATCCTTAGTTCGATCAGAGTAAAACGGAAACGCGTGCAGTGCTCCAGTGATGACTGCATCATTACTGGCAAGTTAATTTTAATACTTTAACATCATATTTAACATCATTTAATCCGTGAATTTTGGAGTAATCAAGTTATCCGTCTATTTTTTTTCAATTGAAAAATTTGGCTATGAACAAGCATTTAATTTGTCTGGTTTTAATTTTAAACTTTTGCAGGATGGGACGATGCAAGTTTTATTAAATGCTCCTTCTGCTTTAACGAGCTGCATTTACTTTGTGAGGGAACATCCTCTGTTATTCTGCAAAATACTGACACAGTAGGTAGGAGTTATGATATTTATTTGTCAATTTCAATCAAATTTGGGACATTTAATAGATGGACATTTTATAGCTAACAAAATCCTAGATATGACATTTCATTGTTAAAAAAATCATAGATATGACATTTCATTGCTAACCAAATCATAGATATCACATTTCATACACTGGACAATTCTTAGATATTTTATCAAAAAAGAAGTATGACATTTCATAGATAAAATTTTTAATTGACAGGACATTTCATGGACAGAGCAGATATTTCATAGACTGATAATTCCATAAACCAAGAGAAAAATTGCTTATTTGATTTGGTGAATCTCACTAAAACATGAGTTATAGATTATCAATGTGTTCGCTGCAGAGAGATTGCTCCCGAAGTAGTAATACAGGAGGAGATTGAACAACGTGAAAATCTATTGAGAGAAAAAATGTATGAAGGAAAAATCTCCAACCTGGGAGCAGAGATAATTCTCCTGACCCAACGTCATGACACTGACAAGGGTAAATAATTATTTAACAACTTTTCCTGGCGTGAAAAGTTTTATAAATGTTCCAATTTTTGTTTATTAATCAAAGGGTTTCTGATTTATGCAGCAGAGACAAAAATAAAATTGTATACTTTTTTACAAAATGATCCTTTTTAGAAACGAATATAATTTTATTTACATGTTTTTTAAAAGGGGGGAGGGGCAAAATGTTTCTCTAAAATTTAGCCAAACAAGATTGGCGACAAAGTATTTAAATTAGTTAGAATAACCCAAAAAATCAGTTTGATGAATATTTTTTCGAATTATTTACTTCTATTTCAGAACTAATTGCTGATAAATGAACAATAATTGCATGATGAGTGATTATAGAGACCGGACCAATAATTTTGTGAGTATTATTTTTCCCGCCCTATACAGAAGTTTCATTAAAGTCTTAAAGTTGATTTATTTGATATAAAGTTTTCCTTCTCGATTCACAAAAAAAGGATTTATTTGTTCTACTCTATTCTGAAATTTGATAAAAATCTAATGAAAACTGATAAGATGGGGTTAAATGTGGAGTAAATCTGTACTGATTTTCAATGTTTTTTTGTAATAATTCTTTTGCTTAAAAGATCACTAAAATCGTTTTCTAATCCAATTCTTGTCTGTAGGTATAAGGTTCTGTAGAAAGAGAGTTCAAGCTGTAAAATATTTCTTGAATCTTGTGCAGACTTTGTTTAATAATATTAATGAAAAGAAGGTAATCAGAATTACTATTCATAGAAGGAACATTTCTTGGCCATTTTCTATCTCATTGTGCTGTAATATTGCAATTCCCCCCCCCCCTTGAGAACATTTTTACAAAAATTTTGATGTTGTTTGGCTAATGGCTATTTCCCTCTTAATGCTCATTTTTACCCAGACATTCAATAATCACTTTTTAAGCACTCTATTTTCTGATAAAATTTATAAAGTATGTTGGGTGAAGTGAAAAAGTGTCTTTATTATGAAAAAGTATCCCTGAAGTTTAGTATTAGGAAGTAATATTTGAATTTTTGACAAACTGGCTTTTTTAGCACTCTAAGTGTCTAATTTTAACCGGAAGTTTCTTTATTTTTATTTTAAAAAAATAATTCCACTATTTAGGGAGAGAACAAGCTTTTTTGTAATGCAGAGGAATATTGTGCCCTCCTTCTAAAGATCAGTTGCTAATGCTCTAGTCTAGACTAATCAACTATTTTTTCTGTAAGTTTAAAGCTGATTAGGGTTTCCACAAAAAAACCATATTTTTTGACAAACATTTTTTTAAATATACACAGTAGGGCTAAAGGTCTATGTTTCAAAAAAGAAGGAATTAGCCTATACTTTTTATTCTTTTATTTTATGTATATTTCAGTTGAAATGTGGCTACATTGCATACAGAGCTCAACTTTTTGCTGAAAAGTTTGGGGAACTAAAATCTAGGGGGCTATGCCCAAAACTAAAACCATNCTACTTTTTGGGTAAGTTAAAGATTTGGTATAATCCAACAATTTTATTATTTAAACCTTTTAAAGGAATTTGTTAAAGCTAAATTTCTCATGGATTCCATGGATTCAAATATAAAAAGTTCTTTTAAAGGGACCGTGTACGGATTCTTCTATACCAGGCCAAGAAGCATGAAATGAATAGGTACAGCTATGTACATTGTACACTACAACATGTATATAATAACGATAGAATACATAGGGTACACAATTTTACTAAATTACATGACCTCGGGAAAGGAATTTATTGCCGGTAAAAATTGAAACATTTTGCCTTTGAAATATGTTGGTTTTAAATAACACAGAAAAGTCTGTGGAATCTTTATTCTTTTCTTAAATTGTTTCTACGAAAATGTAACCGTCGTGTTGCCGAGTATTATGATATATATTTTTATGCTATATTTTGTGCAAGGAAATCATCTCCAAATTTTAAAAACTGTATTAACATAAGACAATTTCAGGAAAACGGCGAATCTCAGTACACTGTTCCAACCTGTTCCCCGCAAATGTTCCTGTGGGACATTTAAAGGAACAATTAATTAAATTTTTGAAAGCAAATACTTAAAAAATTTGAGTTTGCTACTGTACACATGATTTCAATTAACCCCCGATTCATTTTGCAAAAAAATTCGTTTTTAATTTTGAAATCAAACATTTAAATTCTATTGAATCTCCTGTTTACGTTTTAGTATTTTAGACTACAAATGTTTAATTAAATTGGTTCGGTGAAAGGAAGATGCAGGGCCGGATGTGAAGTTCCGGAAATTTCTTGAAGTTTTGGAATTCGGGGTGTGTGTGAAGGTTTTGGTTTGTGTGTGTGTTGTGTGTGTATATGTTGTGCTTGTGTGAGTGTGTGTCAGTGTGTGGTCTGTCGTGAATGAGTGTGTACTGTCTTTGTCAAGGCATATAAAATAACCATAAATTTACTACTCTCGTTTATTTTGAAATAAATTTTTTTTAAGTTTAAATTTATTGTTTTCAGATAAGAACATTTAACGTTCATAAATGACAATTTATGTAGCGAAGACATTGTTTTCAGATAATAAAAGTTACAATGTTTGCCTGTGAGGAGCCAACATTTTTCATTCTTCTACTTCAAATTTGGATAGATTACTAGTATTTTAATGATGAAAATAAATATTTGTTACTCCTGGCTTGATCTTGAATATTAACGTTTCCCATCACACAATGAGTCATTTTAGTAATTTATTTATATATTAAGCTGTAATTTTGTTTGACCGATCGTAACTCTAGAACTATGGAAATTTTGATTGGGGAACTTGGGTAAACCAAAGGAATAAGATTTTGAGGGGTTCGGCTCTTTATAACAAAAGTTCGCTTTATGACGCTGAAAATCAGTTAAGCAAAAGCCGTGCAAATTGTTTGAAGAATAATACATGGTTTATAAACTTGCATTGTGGTTTTATGGTTACTTAATACATATTTCATATTTTTCATTTTTTAGATTTACTTTTTAAACATTTTTTAATGAGCACACTCTAAAATATTTCCTAGTTTTAACAACTACACCAGATTTTTTCCTCCAATCTAAAACTTTTTGAATCATTATTTTAAATGCACATATTTGGTTAGGATGTAGCTGGATGATTGATAATCATTGTGACACTAGGATACTATTTAGTTTGGTTTTCAAGGGCCATGATGAGCAGCAAAATTAATTGCTTATAAGTTCTGGCACATTTCATATTTGTAAAAATTAACAATTTGTCGTTTAAACAACGTATTGGATTTTCATATTTTTTTAACCTAAAAGATAAAACTAAATACAATGTACTGAATGGCTGTGATATTTAGCGGAAGAATCATGATATAAAGCAGAAAACCGAGCACAAAATTAGGTATATTTAACATAGAGGGGGGGGGGGG
>NW_019397803.1:0-17530 GCF_000591075.1 Eurytemora carolleeae | reverse complement strand
ATTTACAATTTCTCAAAAGATAAAACTTTTATCCTTAAACTTAAAAAACTTTGACACATCATTTTTGAAAATAATTATTTTGATATAAAAGTTAGGTATGGTTTTAAATTGTTTAGTGACACGAAATGTAAAGACGGCAAACTTGGTTCGTTCTTCCGAACCACTAATTTGGTGGAACACTCTTTTTCTCATCTAGCAGAATATGACGAGGAAGATTTAGCTAAAATCGGTAAATTTCTTAATCTCTGTTACATTGTTTTGTTTTCCTGTTATTTCTACACTTTTATTGTTAACAATTCGTTTTAAGATTTCAGACATTTTGTTTTTTTTAGATGGTAAGCCGGTGTTAATTATCAATAAAAATTCTGTTAATTACATGTTGAATAAGGTTTTTAACAAAATTTTCAGAACTCGGAATTTGTTAAAATTTAACAGTTTAACTGTTATTGATAAAAAAGAACAACTTATTAGGTGATTTAGCGTTTACAAGTGCTTTTCAAGCCCATCAAGGACAAGCTGCATGGAACTGCAGCTACTTAAGCTATTCTAAGAAACCACATCTTTCGGAAGGACATAAGGACGGAAGTCCTCACAATGTTAGGTAGATATTTAGCAAATGCTTTTTTCGTGTATATATGTGTATGCTTTGCTTGTCTGTCTGTTTGTTTGTTTGTTTGTTTGTTTGTTTGTTTGCATCCGATAAACGTCAAAACAGCTGAATCAATCAAGTCCAAATTTTTTGTTGGATCTAATTTTTCAGTTGCCCATCTTCTACTTTAATTGTTAACATTTTCTCTTTGTATTTATTGTAAAACAATAAAAACATGCTTTCTGGTTCAATGAAAAAAAAATTTGGACTATGCACAATTGAATTCGACAATCAAATTTTGTTTGAGGCTAACTTTTGACAATTTGATCATCCCAAACCTTCCCTGCATTCTTGTGAGGTCGCACACAAAAGTTTGGCCAGATCTGTTCAGCCGTTTTGTTGTTTATTTGATTAAAAACTAACATTCAATCAGGCATACCGACAAGCAAAGTAAATATATAGTCTAGCTTAGGAACCCAACTTTCCCGTAAATTCTCTGAGTTCCCAAATCAATATTTGAGGCAAATCAATCTAATTTTTAATTTTAATTTTTTTAAATTTCTATTGCTTTTATTTTATCTTTTTGTGGTTTTTCTAAATCAAAATATCCTGATCTTACCATGTGTTATTCTCAGTAACCCTGCTTGTATCAAATCAGCCACGCTCCNTTATTGACCTTTACGACCATTAAACTTCTATATAATGGAAAGTGATTCCTTTGCCATAAAAATGTTGTTAAAAGTAATATGTATTCTTATTGCATTCAGATGTTAGATTCAAATTAACAAATAAATATTTAGAGACAATGAAAGAAGACGGATGAATTTCATTGTTTAATACAAAGAATTGAACAGGTAATAAAAAAAAGTAGAAAAGTACACATTATTTGTGATTAAATGATCTAACATCTTAATATTTAATGTGTTTTTTTAATTAGGAAATCACTGAAGTTGGCATCCCAAATCAAACCAACACCACGGAATTGCCAGCATTGCCAGACCTACATAGGAAGCATATTTATTTTTTTTTTAAAAATTTACAATTTCTCAAAAGATAAAACTTTTATCCTTAAACTTTAAAAACTTTGACACATCATTTTTGAAAAAAATTATTTTGATATAAAAGTTAGGTATGGTTTTAAATTGTTTAGTGACACGAAATGTAAAGACGGCAAACTTGGTTCGTTCTTCTGAACCACTAATTTGGTGGAACACTCTTTTTCTCATCTAGCAGAATATGACGAGGAAGCTAAAATCGGTAAATTTCTTAATCTCTGTTACATCGTTTTGTTTTCCTGTTATTTCTACACTTTTATTGTTAACAATTTGTTAAAAGATTTCAGACATTTTTTTTTTTTAGATGGTAAGCCGGTGTTAATTATCAGTGGAGATAAAGGAGGGAGCGTGCAGCTTAAGGAATTAATATAATTTAATAAAAATTCTGTTAATAGCATGTTGAAAAAGGTTTTTAACAAAATTTTCAGAACTCGGAATTTGTTAAAGTTTAACAGTTTAACTGTTATTGATAAAAAAGAACAACATTAGGTGATTTAGCGTTTACATGTGCTTTTCAAGCCCATCAAGGATAAGCTGCATGGAACTGCAGCTACTTCAGCTACTCTGAGAAACCACGTCTTTCGGAAGGACATAAGGACGGAAGTCCTCACAATGTTAGGTAGATATGTAGCAAATGCTTTTTTCATGTATATATATGTATGCTTTGCTTGTCTGTCTGTCTGTTTTTTTGTTTGTTTGCATCCGATAAACGTCAAAACAGCTGAATCGATCAAGTCCAAATTTTTTGTTGGATCTAATTTTTCGGTTGCCCAACTTCTATTTTAATTGTGAACATTTTCTCTTTGTATTTATTGTAAAACAATAAAAAAATGCTTTCTGATTCAATGAAAAAAAAAATTTGGACTATGCACAATTAAATTCGACAATCAAATTTTGTTGGAGGCTAACTTTTGACAATTTGATCATCCCAAATCCCCCCCCTGGAGAATATGTAGGAAATTGTATTATGTTTTTTTGGGTAAGTTTTTGGGTAAATTTTGCCTATCACAAAATATTTTTTCAAATCTCTACCAGGGGGGGGGGGAGTTTTATAAAGAAAATTTATTCCCCATGAAAATCAGAGGATTTTTATAGTGTTAGTTAAACAACTCAAATCCATTTCTTAGGTGTCTTGCTTTGTTTATTAGGATCAAAATACCCTAAATTGTTCAGGTTTGCTGCTTAATGCTTCTGGAAATCAAAGCTTTACTGGACCATCATCATTTTTTTTGGGTTAGTTTAAACTTGATTTCTTATGTTGCTAGTTACAAAAAAATAAATAAAAAAGAAGGTATCCTTGTAGTTTAGTATTAGAAACTCATTTTTTTTTTGGCATGCTTACTTCCAGAACTTCACTAATTTGTCAATCAACTAGATGAAAAACATGATTCAAATATGTTTTTTAGTACTTTATTTTTCTTTCAGGTAATGGAATCATTGTGATGTGGAGGAATTCAATGTTAGGGGAATCTTTTAACTACTTTTTGGGTAAGTTAAAGATTTTGTATAATCCATCATTTTTTAAAATTAGTTTCATATATATGTATTTAAAAAGTGTGGTTGATTTTCTAAATTCCACCTGAATAGCATTCATATTAAATATTAAAATGTTTTTAAGAAAAGATCTTCTTCTCTAAGTTAATATTTCCTGGAGGAAAACCGGCTTTTATGACGATTAAATTTTATCAACATGACTAATTTAGGCAGAACATTTTTTGGTCAACAGTTTTTATTCTTATTTTATTAATTTATATATATTTTAGTTGAAATGTGGCTAAGTTGAATATACAACTATCTCCTGGAAAATCTAGGGGGCTCTGCCTAAAACTTAAACCATCATATCTAGCCCTTGAAGCTCACTTTCTTTGACTTCATTTTTGTTGTCGACTAAACTCTTTTAAGCAAATTTAACTCAAAAAACTAAAAATGTTGACCATATATATTTGATGTCCTAAAATTGCTTGCATATAATGAATTATTGATTATTCTTTTTATCTCACAATATTGGCTCTCTTCCAATAACTTCATTTCCGTAGTGAATTGGATGTGACTTTCATTATTTATTTTAGTAAACTTTTATGTTATTTAAATATTTATCATATTCAACATTCAATTTGAACTCCGCTCTCCTGCCTTCATATCAATATCAACACAAGAAAAATGAAGACTTTAACAAAATGGGTAAGTGATGATTTATTTCATTTTGTCTTTCTTAATTTTAATAGTTTCTTTATAAATTTCCTCCAATCCTTTCAGAAATTCTTTGAAACTTTTTTTGTTGCAGGTTCATTTCAATTTGGATTTTCTAATCACTGGGGACTTATAATGACTACACCCTCGTTTATCACTAAGTGCCCTCATCCCTCAGCTCTAACCTGTACAAGAACTCAGTGCACCCAAATGGTGTATTGCCTGTCAAGTACAGAGTTTTCTCTTGGTGTAGGCATCCATCATATTTTATCTGTACACAAACTAAGTGCATTCAAATGAGTGCATTCAAAAGGTGTATTGTCTGTTAAGTACAGTGGTTACTTTGGTGTAGGCATTCCTCAGCTTTAACCTGTACAAGAACTCAATGTACTTAAATGCTGCATTGCCTGTTCAATTTTTTTGGGTTAAAATCCTGCAAATTTTACAAGTTTGAAACTTTTTTAGCCCAGTATTTGAGTTAATAAATTAAAGCTGTTAATCAGATTTAAAAATATTTCAGGGAAGCTATGTATTATCCTTGGTAGTTCTTTCTTTAATATGAAAGGTTGGTGCTCAATAATATTTTTTTCAATCAAGTTTCTTTATGTGAATAGATTCTCATTGACAATGAGTGTATTTATTTAAAGTTCTTATTTTAGAGTGTAGAGATTGCAAGCATCATTTGCGAGGAACAGGTTTGTCAGTGATTTGTTAAGCAATTTTAATGAAAATTTAAATCAATTACAAGTTGAGAATTTAAATATCATGGAAAAGGGGTGCGAATGGAAAATATAATTTCCCTTACTTTTTGTTAGTAAATGAGACCTGTGTGCTAAAGAAATTTATTTAACAAAGTAAAAACATGTGAAAACATGAAGGTTAATGGGAAAAACGATATGAAATATCTGATTGATTTATTGGTTGATTTGTTGGGGTTTGTTTTTTTTCTTTTACTTGGCTATAGTTGAATGATTAATTGATTGATTTGCTTAGAGTTTACTGAATTATAATCTTGATAGATTGATATTTATATATCTTGATTGATTTATTGATTATATGATAAACTGAACTTTTTCATTTGTTGTGCAAAATAATCCAAATGAGACAATTGAGCAAAAGAATTTTTATTTAGAAGTAGTTAAGTCCCTTACCAAAGTTCCAGAACTCCAGATAACCAATGAAGCTATTTTTCAAGTGTTTGACGTCACAGGGGATGGAAACTGTGGTTTTAGGTATTCTTATTAATTCATCTTGTCTTCAGGAGCACTTAGACCACTTTCAATATTACTAATATCTGCTTACAAATTCCCCCCTGGAATTTTTGCAAGGAAATTTCAAATGTAAGTTAAATAAATTAGGAATTAGGCCTGAAGTTGAGCTTCAATATATCATCATAGCTTGGTTTTGCAGTAAAAATCAACTTAGAAGTTTTTTGATACAATTTAGAATAGTAATAAGGTCAAATTTCAGAAGTATAAGTCTTCTTTTGTACGGTACTGAAGACAAACAAGAACATTTGAGAAGAAATATTTTAGAGTTTGCACTGAATAATGAAGGTAAATTAAATAGAGTCAAGTTATTAAGAATTATTATCATTATTATTATCATGATGTGTGACAGCTTTACTAATTGTTTTGTAGTATTTTTTTGGGCACAAAAAGATGGAAAATATACCTGTCTAGCTAACACAGACAAATACCATGGAAAACAGTTCCACTTTTTTTTAACATTTATTAATTTTTTTATTTTTTACATCTCTTTCTTCTAAAGTCTCAATTATCTCGTTCTTGTTTGTGTATCATCCATTTGAGGGCTAATTTTTCTGGAATCAACTGAAAAATATAATTTCTTCATTGAACTTCTTTTTTTAAGACAGAAGGGGAGGGGTATGGGGCACCCTTCCCCTAACCACTCTGCCCTAAAGAAAGAAGTTCCACTTTAAAAATAACTAACTATCTCAGATGAGAGTTTCGGGTTAGACCCTTCATCTTTTGTGCACAACAGTTCAGACTGTTATGGAGAGAGCTTTTGCTCCTCAAGGTAACTATAGCTTCAGTTGGGAGTCAATTTAGTCGGATATTTTTAAATTAAATCTTGATATGCTTGGGGGGCTCCCTTTCATCCATATTTAACGAAATGATGATTCTCCATAAATGCAGGGGAGCTAAAAATGTTTGCATGGCTCAAACTTGGTCTTGTTGCTGACATCATACTATCTAACCTTGGAAATTGACTTTTAACAGGATACATCGCAAATGCTAAAATTGAATTCATATCGAGGCTGAAATCCCATTACTCAATCGGTACTTGAAACTCCAGTCTGAGAAATTTAGCATAAAGCTTTCCCCAACACTTGATTTTATATCTCAATAAATTGTTGCTGACATCTGTTTCATGACATTTCCCACACTGGCAGTCTAAATTGTACATTTCAGTTTAACAGACAAACTTAAAGAAATGTAATTGGATATATATGTTTCAGTTCAACAGGATGCCATGAAGGAATGATCCTCCAGAAATCTGGAGAAAACTTGTAAGTTATAATCATTTAAAAAAATTTTTTTTATTGCACTAAGAACTCTGAAACTTGGCATTAAGGCATGTTTTGCTAAAATTTAAAACCTATTTGTAATGTCTGGGGTTCTTATTTTACGTTTAACTCTCTCTGTGCCCTTTTGTGGGTGGAATGATGCTTCAAATTTGAATTCCTGAATTGTTTGTAAACAAATATTATTTTCAGCCTTGTCTTCTGCAGACAAGAATATATTACCGAAATGATGGAACATGGAGTCTGGGCGGGATCACCGGAGTGGAGAATGGCCTCTATATTCCTTAAGCGAGCTATTATTGTATTTACCCCTGAAGATGAGCAAAGTCTTGACCAGTATTGGTTAGATGTCTATCCACCCAAGACGCACAATCCTAAAGCACCTCTCCTTATCAAGGCTATTCCAAACCATTATCAGGTATACCGTTTTTAATCAAGGATCTAAGATTTCAGTTCACAACCTGATTTTCTGCTGTTTTTTTATATTTAGGATCAAAGAGGGTGTCCTACTAAGCATTGCAGCCAACTTTCCCATGTTTTGAATACTAATCTTAAAGTTTTTTTGAGCAAACTTTTAAGTTTTAACAAAACTTTTAGGAAATTCTTAAAATATTTCAGATTATAATTAACATTCATGAAGTTGCCACAGGATTGTATTTAACATCTAAGCATTGGTCAGCTTTAAACATGACACAACCTGAAACAAATGTTAAGTTTTCATCCAAGCTTATCTAATCTAAAAAACTTTGTCTTTGCTTAGCTAAGCTTTAAAAAACATTAAAACTTCACCAAACTGAATATCTGAAAATAATTGAGTTAATTTATAGGCCCTAACAGCACTTCCTCTGAAATGTCTTGGTATCTGCCAAAAAGGTTTGTCATATTGATAGGTTTACTTAAAGTTGAAAATTGATGGGAAAGTTAGGTTTTTGCTAAAAAATTCAGTGGTGCAAGTGTGCTGAATGAATTACATTTTAACTAGCAACTTGTTTAAAATTGTGTGATGCCAAATCAAAAACGTGCCTGGGGTGTATGTTTTTAAAATTATTTCCCCCCCCCCCTGGAGATTGGGAATTGATTTTTCGGAGATCTGGGGGAAGAAAATGAAAAATTGGATGTGAAAAGGCAGGTCTTTCATACTTGATTTAATCAAAGCATGCAAGGTGGAGTGGAAAATTTCCTTGAAAGAATTTTAGGATGCCAAACTCAGTAGTCAGTTGGCAAAGGAGCATAATAATTTTTATTTAATATTTGTTGATGAAAAACTAGCGGTTAGCAAAAAGAAAACAAATCCATGACATTGATTTCCATTTCATTGCTAACTTGATAATCATAAATAAAGACCCTATTTCTACTTAAATATTTTAAAAAGTCTTGTTGTTTAGGTCTGCCCACTAGACATGGAAGAGGTAAAAAAGGTAGAAAAGAAAGGATAAAAACAAAAAGATCTCAATCACAGTATCCTTCAGAGCCTGAAATATCTAGTGCATTCTTCTCCTCCTCAACTAGTGCAGAACCTACAATTATGACTGCTGAAGGAGATCAATCTAAACTAGCTTGGCCTATAGAGCCTTTGAATGGTTCAGAACCAAATATTTCAACTGTTCCTATATTAAACACAAGTAGATCTTATTTATCAGCCTGCTCTTCTCCAGAACCAGAAAATTTGACAGTTTTTCCTGTTTTGGATATAAGCAGATCTAATTCAACAACATCCTGCCCATCTTCAACAAGTCCAGACCCTAAAATTTCACCAGTTGGATCTTTAAGAACATCATCATCATCATTATCTACCCCAAAGAAACTGCGAAAACCGGTAGGACATTTAAAGGGATATGTATTTTCTTGATTAATTCTTTTGAGGGAAATCTACCATAGGAAAGTAAAATTGAAATTTAATTTATTAGGTAGTCTAAAGATTAAGAAAAATATAATAAAAATCATGAATTGATGGACATTTCCTGAGCGCTACAGAGTTCTCTAAAAAGTATTTATTGCAATTTACTCCTTAAAGTGTTTGCGAAAAATGAAAGGGTGTATAGGCTTATGGCAAATAATAATCGCTTTTGATCGCTACTAATCTTGCTTCTATCTGTTGTGTCTATAAGGAGAAAATTGTTTTGAGGATTCTTGACAATGAAGACGACATTTTCATATTTTCCAGGAATTTTCTAAAAATCCAGCGCAAGCGAAATATTATTTAAAAGAACGAATCCGAGTTAAATGTTGCAACCTTCTAATTTGTATGGACGCTACATCCTTCAGCATGAGTTGTTTTTAACAATCAGACACAATGAGATAGTTGCAAGAAATTATTCATTTCATGCAGTTACATTAATTTTAGAAGAGTTTGGTTTCCTCATCAAGATTAAAAAATAGGCAGAGATTTAACAGGATCAAGGTTGCAATGAGTAAGGTATCTGCCTTGTTAGAAGAAGAGGATCTTCCTGAGTTCCTAAAAATGTACAAAGGTTTGTTGTAGAAAATATAATAATTTACTGATTTTGGGCTACATGTCATTATCTTTGTCACTACTTTTCAACACCTTGTGCGAGGCCAAGTCTGATTTCATGTCCTTCATTTCTTAAATACATTGGGAAAGTATTGCTAGCTTAAATAATTTCAATAAAGTCCTCAATTTATTTCCCATCTATAGCTCCAATTGTAAAAGAAAAGTGAAAAAACTAAATTAAATGTGACTTATAAATTAGGTCAAATTTAGTTGATGTTCAAAAGGAAATTTCTGAAGCAATTTTGCATTTGACCATAATGGGTCAAACATCTAAGCTTTGATAATTATTGAATATTTATCAAATGCCTCACTGTTATAGGCAAGTATTCCGTCTCTACAGATGAAACAGTTGCTCTGCTCAGAGAAGCGCACCTTTCCCAGAAATCCTTGTGGAAAATTAAAAGATTTCTGTTGAGAAAAAATCTAGGAACTATGAATTTAACATTTCTGTAAAGCATTATTAATTAAGGATTTTTATACTAACACTTAAACACTTTAAAATAATATATTTTTGATAAACTAACAATTTTTTGGAAAAAGAATTTTAAAAAAAACTTTTTTTTTATTTTTCTGAACAAACAATTTTACTGAATGATCTTTCAGTTAGAAAATGTCCAATGGAAACTGAACAATATTTTTGAGAATGAACGAAATCAATTATTTTCGGAACAAATGTTTAAATTAGTAATGTATGACAGATGTGTTCCCGTCCTGTCACAAGATTAAAGAAAGAATGAAGGTGTTAGCTGCAGTGGATTTAGAACATGGCTACATGCCACTTTTCAAGTAATTATTCATTGAATTTTTTATTTGCTTTTCAGTCTTTGAAACATTTTTGTTGTTGTTACTGAGATTTCTTTGAAAAAATTTCCATGTAAACATCCATGGGTTGATGCCTTATTATCTAAACAATGTTAAACTTGTCAGATTGGTGCTTGAACACCTCAAAAATTGTTTTGTCAAGTAATAGATAATATAACTAGGGACTCCAAACAGGACACAATAACATCCTCCAGATTCATCCGGACAAAGAATTTGCACAACCATATTCTAAGTCAAGTAGAGGAGCTGAATCCTGATGATCTTCATTTAATTGGTAAGTTAAAATACAAGGTGAAAAAGTGATTTGTAAGCTTTTTTTGGCACTTAACGTCATCTTATTGTACTGAAAAGAGTTACTAGTACGCACAATGCCTTTTAATTGGGGGATAGTAGATAAGACATTTTGGTGTAAAATGACAGTTTCCTTCATAAGTATACCTAAAATCAGAAAATTTGTTGTACCTCTTCTCAATTATATAAACAGAATGAGATAAATTGTGCATTTACAATTATAGAATACTTGACAGCATTTTAGATGGAAAAATTTCTATTCGACTCTTCTCTTCAGATCCTTGGTGATGACCGAATTTTAAATCTTGGGGCATAAAATGCAAGGAGGGCGAGTTTGATGGACCTGGGGTTTGACTACGGCGGTTTGGTGATGGGCTTCTGCGGTCCTGAGCTCTACCACGTGATGGGGAATGTTTAACGCGGCCAGGCATCGTCTTCCACAATAGCACAGTAAACAAATTATTTTAGATGGAAAAATTGGTGTTGTTATTGGTGGAGACAAAGGAGGAAGCATTACCATGAAGGAACTGTTGATAACTTATTTAGTATTTGTGAAAAAAACAACTCCGAACTAGATAAAAGCTGTTTAAAGCTAATTGCAATGCATATTCTCACAGTTTTTGCCACTTCAATTTTAATTTTGATTCTAATGCACACAATTTAAAGTTATCTTATGTCTGATAACAGATGAACACTATGAAACTGCACACATGTGTAGTGTTGAAAGATGGAAGTCAACACTGGTCAAATATTTCTGTCTATGGCATGTATGAGGTAAAACTTGCTTAACCTTTTTTTATATTGTAATGTCACATCTAGCTTTGAATTCTAAAATTAAAATTAAATCATTTTTTAATTATAATTTCTTAATTATTGTTCAGGGTGCCGACAACATGGAAAACCTCCACATATTCCATTTTCCCCTCCTGGATCAATTACGAAAACTACAAAGATCTGACAAGTTCCTTATTGGACTACAAGGTTTTTTTTTTCAATATTAACCTGGTTTTTAAAACTTGACTTCAGGCCTTTAGAATTTAGAGCCATAAACCATCCTAAATGACGTAGGACACCCTGTAATTGGGACCTATAGCAGCTTGTGTGTCCCTCCCATATGTGAAGCTTTTAAGGAATGCTCTCTAGAATTTTTTCAAATTATGTTATGATTATGAATTTCATTAGGGGACATGGCCTACGTCTCAGCCATGATTGGCCACCAGGCCCAAAGTGCCTACTGGCCAAGTATATTCAGAATGGTGCCGAGGGAGCACCTGTTCCATTATCATAAGAATGGATCTCCTCACAATCCAAGGTAAGATTTAATAACACTAACTTAGCTATTATATCTTGGAGCAAAACAAAACAGCAGTAGTGGCTGAACAAGGAATGAGTCATAAGAAATGAATTGAATGATTTTGTTAGGAAAATGAATGAATTTTTGAGAAAGTGTAGTAATTTTTACAAGATAGAGGGGTGGTGGGGGGTTAGGGGTTGTAAATTCAGAAAAATAAATATTACCCCAAAATTCTCACTTTGTATTACAGCAATCAAGACTGCATGTTCGAATGGCGAACACCTACAAGTCTTCACCAAGACCTGTTGGCCAGTGAGGCGGACAATCTGTCCAGAAATGCAAGGTAAAACCAACTGATGACTATCTACCAAATAGTTGTCTTAATTTTATACAGGGAACATTTGTTCCAAACAATGATTCGGCCCATTTCAAACACATGAGTTTTAGATTTCATGCTGTAATTTTTAAAAACAAGCTATTTTTTTGAAACAGTTTCCAAATTCTATAATAACCCAATAAGCCTAATTTGGAACTAACGTCCGACCAAGAAACCCTTCTTGAAATATTACAGAGAGAAAGGAGGGTGGCATGGATCCATGGCAGGAAGGCCTGCCTTTAAACCTTATCAACACATTCTGGAGGTTTTGCCGTCCAATCTTCATTTGGTTTTAGGTGTGTACTATTAATTTCAATCCAAGAAAAATCAATATTATGTGTGTAGAAGAAACAAGCATTTTTTTGTCATTTTTAACACAAGTAACTTTTTTGTTTATTTCATGGTGCTATTTCTATTTCAGGAATAGGAGGTTCAGTAATTGACAACCTCGAGGACAATTTAGGAATTGTTATTGTCCCCTTTCACAAGACAAATTCAAGCAGTTTACCCTAATTTCCAGCTTGTCTTATTTAAATAAGCTAGTTTAAAAAACTTTTTGATCCATAGTTACTAAAATCAATTATTTTCCCCTGCTGAAGAAAACATTATTGTACATTTTTCTAACATTATAAACAGAAAGAAAATAATAATTCATAACAGAACAGCAAGACAAGGAGGAAGAAGAAGTCAACCAAATGAGGATTGTTAAAGACGTGTTAAAGGGTGAGATAATTAAAAAGTTATTATTAACCAAACAAAAAAATGTGCAAGAACCCTAGACCCCATAATTTTTTTTGGGAGTAAATCAGAACGCTCCAATCCTTAAAAAACTAACATTTAGAAAAGATTGCTGATCTCGTCATCAAGAGAGATGACCTTTACTCTAAAACTGAAGAGATATCCAGCATCTTAGTTGATTTAGAAAACATTCAGGTAAAGATTGTGTTTTTACACTTAACACCTTTTCAAGTAGTCCTCCATTAAAGCGGACATGAGCAATTCATAACGGCACCCTTTAAACCAATATCAGAGTTTAATTTTTGAATATATTGTTATTCTTTAAACGCACTGAGTTTTATCTGATTTTCTGCATGTACTCTTTCAATTAGATTCAATCCGTAGGTCAATTTTAAATGGAGGGTTACTTCAAATTACAGTTACAGTCCCTTTATCTAATTCTATTATCATATTTCGGTGGCTTATGTTTTATAAAATAAAAAATATTTAAGAAATTTATTTCAAGTTTGTTAATCTAGGTTCAGATGAATTGCAGTTCTAGTCAGAGAATTCTTTATTCTAAAAGAATTTCTTCTCGAAAGTTCAGCAAAATCGTTTTGTGCGGAGATGCATGTATATGCACAGGTCAGTTACATGGGTATTAACCATTAAATTCCATTTAATAAACAATTTTTTAAACCTTTAATATCACCAAAGCCGTAACTTTNGGGGGGGGGGGGGTGACATTTGGAATTCCATTTTATTCCTGGATTTAGTTATGCAACATTGACAAAATAGATTATATTTTGGGGTAAGCATATTAAATGAGTTATTATTATAGAGTATACCTGCTGTGTTTGCATGGAGAGATCTCCATCAGGTAAAAAAGAAATGTTTCAAAAAATGAAAAATGAAATATCAATAAATTTTCTGTTATTGATTTTAATACTTTCGTTACTGGTAAAGATTCATTGAAAATTAAAAAAAAAATTTCAAAATATGTTTTATTTACTGCTAAAAACCTAGTCTTTTTTTGTTATGTTATGACAAATATCTTTCGAAAATTTGCTTTTAGTCCATAGTTTGCTTAGTTTCTTAGAGATCTTTAACAAATTTGAAATTTCTAAATGTGTTTTAAGACGAATATTATGATACCCATGTTGGGTTGTTTTGACCAAAAAAATGTATCGAAGAAAATTTTAGAACTTGTGCAAGATAAATTTTTACTAAGCAAGTGTTTTGCCAAAAAAAAACTTTTAAAATCTCAATTTTTTAAGAGCGGAAATGTTTTCATAAGGCATGTAGGCCAAACATTACTGCTTGTTAAGAATGTCAATGCAAAAATGTTGAAAAAAAAACTTTTTTGCTAGAGATACTATCGGAAAGGATGGGATTGTTTGCCCAGGAACTAGAGGAACTTGGTGATGTAAAACTAATTTCTCTAGAAATTCTTCAGCTAGAAGAAGAAATGAATTCTTCTAGAGGTAGTATTCTACTAAATATGTGCTGTTCACACGTATTTCGTTAACATGCAGATTTTAAAAATTTCTTGCATAGTTAATGTAATGATAGAAATAATAACTGACACTATTTTCAACTAGTGTAAACCTGTTTGAAAATGTTGCCGTGCCAAACATTTTTCATTCTTTACATTTCAGGTAGAAAGGCTGAAAAGCTATATGAAATTATCCGTAATCTCGGAATCGACCGGACAAGTTTCCTACCGGGCGTGATGCTTGGAAACCAGTTAATGACTTTTTTTGAAGGTATCCAATATGAAAGTTTAGAAACGCATAGCAGTAAATTCCGCAAAGTTTGAGTTCTCCCATTACAAAGTAAATAACCGATTGAAAAGATGCATTTATTTTTGGGGTAAGCATATTAAATGAGTTATTATTATAGAGTATACCTGCTGTGTTTGCATGGAGAGATCTCCATCAGGTAAAAAAGAAATGTTTCAAAAAATGAAAAATGAAATATCAATAAATTTTCTGTTTTTGATTTTAATACTTTCGTTACTGGTAAAGATTCATTGAAAATTAAAAAAAAAATTTCACATTATGTTTTATTTACTGCTAAAAACCTAGTCTTTTTTTTGTTATGTTATCTTTCGAAAATTTGCGTTTAGTCCATAGTTTTCTATCAGTAATATCATCTAGAAATCGTGCCTTTCCTCAAGGACCTGGTCAAGTCAGAAGAACTGGCAAATTGGACCCTTCTCGTAAAAACACTTTATTTAGTGTTTAAAAGGTACAATACAGCACAGCTTTCTTTAAATCTTGGTTTTCATGAGTGATGAAAACTTTTAACAATTTTTTTTGACGTCGTGGAATAATAATTTTACTAAATATTAGAGTTGTTTATGGATTGTCATGATCAGAAACATATATGGACTCATAAAGTGGTTTAAAAGATTTATATTAAAACTTTAAACATTTCTTACGCAGAAAGGAAGATATTTGAAGAAACATTTCAGGAGTAAACTTGGTTTGTTTTGTTGTGATCTTTAATTTAAACATTTTTTTTGAAAAATGTTTGGATTTAAATAATAAATACAAATTTTAAAAAACCTCCTGTATTACACAGGCACATTTTGATGTGATGTTGCGCATGCTCATTTCTGCAAAGCGAAGGCTTGGTCTGCCTAGCAACTCTGGGAGGCTTGTGTCTCCATAGCGGAGGCTCATGGCGTCTGGGGGTTTCCTCCCTTGTCCACTTTAAAGAAGGAGTTCAACGAGGCAGATTTATTTTGCTACATTTCACTAGTCATCATATCAGAACGTGAGCTTATTCTTGACTTAAATCAAATGTTTTTGCAGGTTAATCTCAGACAAGGTGGCCAAGGAGGAGGAAATCGACAAGTTTGAGAAGGAGTGCTGGGTGGTGGGGGAACTTTTTACGAAATTGTTTCCCCATAAAGTCATCTCTGTAAAATTAGATACGCTAGGAATGTTTGACTGATAAATATTTATGATTATTTTGATTTAACTTGAAAAATCCCTAATTTACCAAAATTTTAGAATACCAACTTTTTTGGCAAATTTTTCATTTTTCGGTTAAAATCATTTAGTTTTTGTATGTCCGCCCAGCCTTCGATTTTGGCAGGTACTTTTTTAACAAATATCCAAACAATCCTCATTACTCATGAACTCTGCAATAAATCGTTTTTTTTGGAAATTCCAAACTAATCCAGCATAAAACTATTAACTGGAAGGTTTAAACAAGACATTGCGTGCTCATCGCGGCTTGGCTTTCTCTACGAGNGTACTAAATTACATGACCTCGGGAAAGGAATTTATTGCCGGTCAAAATTGAAACATTTTGCCTTTGAAATATGTTGGTTTTAAATAACACAGAAAAGTCCGTGGAATCTTTATTCTTTTCTTAAATTGTTTCTACGAAAATGTAACCGTCGTGTTGCCGAGTATTATGATATATATTTTTATGCTATATTTTGTGCAAGGAAATCATCTCCAAATTTTAAAAACTGTATTAACATAAGACAATTTCAGGAAAACGGCGAATCTCAGTGCTCTATTCCAACCAGTTCCCCGCAAATGTTCCTGTGGGACATTTAAAGGAACAATTAATTAAATTTTTGAAAGAAAATACTTTGAAAATTTGAGTTTGCTACTGTACATGATTTCAATTTTGATTTCATTTTGCAAAAAAAATTCATTTTTAATTTTGAAATCAAACATTTAAATTCTATTGAATCTCCTGTTTACGTTTAGTATTTTAAACTACAAATGTTTAATTAAATTGGTTTAGTGAAAGGAAGATGCAGGGCCGGATGTGAAGTTCCGGAAATTTCTTGAAGTTTTGGAATTCGGGGTGTATGGGAAGGTGTTGGTTTGTGTGTGTGTTGTGTGTGTATTTGTTGTGTGTGTGTGTTGTGTGTGTATTTGTTGTGCTTGTGTGAGTGTGTGTCAGTGTGTGGTCTGTCGTGAATGAGTGTGCAGTACTGTCTTTGTCAAGGAATATAAAATAACCAATAAGAGACAAATTTACAACTCTCGTTTTTTTTTGAAATAAATTTTTTTAAAGTTTAAATTTATTGTTTTCAGATAAGAACATTTAACGTTCATAAATGACAATTTATATAGCGAAGACATTGTTTTCAGATAATAAAAGTTACAATGTTTGCCTGTGAGGAGCCAACATTTTTCATCAGTCTACTTCAAATTTGGATAGATTACTAGTATTTTAATGATGAAAATAAATATTTACTCCTGACTTGATCTTGAATATTAACGTTTCCCATCACACAATGATTGTCATTTAGTAATTTATTTATATATTAAGTTGTAATCTTGTTTGACCGATCGTAACTCGAGAACTATGGAAATTTTGATTGGGGAACTTGGGTTTTGCTCTTAATAACAAAAGTTCGCTTCATGACGCTAAAAATCAGTTAAGCAAAAGCCATGCAAATTAAGCATAAAATAGCATAACGTTTCTTGTTTAAACAATTGAAGAAAATATTTCGGTGTATTTTTCAACCTACGCAAATCCTTTATACTTAACTTCTGACCTACGAAAAGTACGCAATACTACACATTCGACCTATTAGCACGTGGTTGTCAGCTGCTAAATAAACTTGTGGCTGCAGCGCCCGGCCCCCTAGCCACGGCGCTCGGCCCAGAAATTGTCTGGCGTAGGTCCGATATTGCAGAAGTTCAGTAGGGGGGATGTTGCGTATAGACGAGGAAACATTACAAGAATATTTCGGTGTGCTTCATACAAACATATTTCTCAAAAAATTGTCCGTCAGATTCCTTGAGAAAAGTATGCTCTTGATACTGAATTTTATGTGGAGTAATTTATAAATGGCAATTCTAGAAGGGGGGGAGGGACTTTATCAATGTAAAAACAAATAATTTAAAAAATAACCTGACACAATTTAGAGCAATTATTCAATTGCAAACAAAAGATTGCAAGTATTGAAATAATGTATGGCGAAATAGTTAATCTTAATTTATTTTAATTTGTCCATCATCTATATCCCCCCCCCCCAGAGAAGTTGTGCCTAATTGTTTTGCTACGGAAAAAATATTGAAACTAAATTTGAGTTATCATACTCGAAGATAGCGGACGACATTTGAAATATGTTGTGCCAGTACAAAATAATATACT